>NW_005872220.1:0-85676 GCF_000147115.1 Myotis lucifugus
GTCCCAGGTGCCAGTGGCTGTTGCTGTGGCCGGGAGTGGGACAAGCCACCAGCCCCACAGTCCTTGGTGCCAGCAGCTGCACCTGTGCCTGCCGCCTGGGAGAGGGACAAGCTGTCCACCCCACAGTCCCGGGCGGTCGTGGCTGCCTACCAGGCAAAGCCACCTGCCCACGGTCCCCTGCAGCTGCAGCCAGCCTGGGTGAACCCAGCCCAGTTCCTGGTTGCCTGTGGCCAGTCAGAGGAAGGGAATTCTGGGTCCCAAGTGCCTACAACTGGCCAGATGAGGGAATCCTGGGTCCTAGGTGCGGGGCAATGCAGAGGTGGTTAGGGGTGAACAGGCCAGCAGGAGAGCAGTTAGGGGTGATCAAGCATGCAGGTAGAAGTGGTTAGGGGCAATCAGGCTAGCAGGCATAGGGGTTAGGAGTGATCAGGAAGGCAGGCAGGTGAGTGGTTAGGAGCCAATGGTCCCAGATTGCGAGAGTCAGTTGGACATCTTCCAAGGGGTCCCGGATTGGAGAGAGTGCAGGCTGGGCTGATGGACCCCTCCCCGCTCCCCTTCCCCCCGTGTATGAATTTCATGCACTGGGCCTCTAGTCTAACAACCTTAAAGTGTATAAAATGAACAGAATTGTATACTTTCAACAATTAAAATGATATCTGTCAATTATATCTCAAAAAACTAGAAAAAATTAGAAATTGGGAAAAATAAAATACTCACATATCATTTTATATATATGTACTAGAGTCCTGGTACACGAATTCATGCACCAGCGGGGTCCCTCAGCCTGGCTTGCATGAGCAGGCCAAAACCGTCTCTCCAACATTCCAACATTCCTTAAGGGGTCTCGGATTGCAAGAGGGTGCAGGCCAGGCCACAGTTGCAAGATTGGAAATGTGAGAGACATGGGAGGTTGGCCAGCCAGAGAGAAATTGTGGAAGGGCTCCAGGGCATGTCTGTCCCATGTCATTCAGTCCCAATCAGCTGGACCCGAACAGCAAGCTAACCTACAGGTTGGAGCATCTGCCCCCTGGTGTTCAGTGCATGTCATAGTGAGCAGCTGAATGGCCTTAGCATGTCATTAGCATATTATGCTTTAATTGGTTGAATAGACAAACAGTTGACCAGACACTTAGCATATTAGGCTTTTATTATATAGGACTAGAGGCCCGGTGCACAAAAATGTGTGCACTCCGGGGGGAAGGGGGGTCCCTCAGCCCGGCCTGTGCCCTCTTGCAGTCTGGGACCTCTTGGGAGATAACGACCTGCTGGCTTAGGCCTGCTCCTGGGTGGCAGAGGGCAGGCCAAATCCCTAGGTGCAGCCCCTGGTCTGGCTCAGAGCAGAGCTGGTTGGGGAGTTGGGGCGCCACCCCCTGTCATGCACAGAGCAGGGCATATCGGGAGGTTGCGATGCCACCTTCAGTCATGCTCAGGGTAGGGCAGATTGGGGGGTTGGGGCACTGCCCCCTGTCACACTCAAGGCAGGGTCGATGGGGAGGTTGCAGCGCCACCCCCTGTCATGCACAGAGCAGGGCTGATCAGGGGGTTGGGCGCTGCCCCCTGTCACTCACAGAGCAGGGCCCATTAGGGGGTTGGGTAGCTCCCCTCTGTCATGCACAGAGCAGGCCCATCAGGGGGTTGAGGAGCTCCCCTCTGTCATGCACAGAGCAGGCCCATCAGGGGGTTGAGGAGCTCCTCCCGTCACTCACAGAGTAGGGCTGATAGGGGAGTTGGGGCACTGCCCACTGTCACACACAGAGCAGGGCGGAGCAGGGGGTTGGAGCGCTGCACCCTGTCACACTCAGGGCAGAGCCGATGGAGAGGTTATGGCTCTACCCTGTCACACACAGAGCAGGGCCCGTGGGGGGGGGGAGGTTGGGGCGCCACCCTCTATCACCCACAGAGCAGGGCTGATCAGGGGGTTGGGGTGCCTTCCCCTGTCAAGAACAGAACAGGGCAGATGGGGAGGTTGTGGCCCCACCCCCTGTCACACACAGAGCCGCAGGGTGATCAGGGGGTTTGGGCGCTGACCCCTCTCACACTGATCCCGGTGCCGAGAGTCCTCTGGGCTCCGCTGATCCTGGTGCTGGGAGGCATATTACCCTTTTACTATATAGGATAGAGGCCTGGTGCACGGGTGGGGGCCGGCTGGTATGCCCTGAAGGGTTTCCTGGATCAGGGTGGGGGTCCCCTTTGGGGTGCCTGGCCAGCCTGGGTGAGGGAATGATGGCAGTTTACAGCTGGTCACACCCCCTTCAGGTTGGGGGTCCCCACTGGGGATGCCTGGCCAGTCTGGGTGAGGGGCTGAGGGCTGTTTTCAGGCTGGCGGGTGACTGAAGCTCCCAACCTGTCCTTGTTTTCTTTTTTTTCTTTTTTTATTCTGGGCCAGCTTTAGCTCTGAGGCTCAGCTCCAGCTCTGAGACCTCGGCTGCTGAAAGCAGGTATCTGGTTTGTTTGGGTTCTATAATTGAAACACTGTTTCAACTTCAGCTCTGAGATCCTGGCCTGCTGAAAGCAGGTTTCTGGGGTTTTGTTAACTTCTTTATTTGTAACAATGTTTCAAACTGTAAGCTCAGAGGCCGGCAGCGGCAGGCAGGGAACATTGGCTTCCTCCATCACTGAAGCAAGCAAGCCTCCTGTTCGCTTCAAGCTGCCTGGCTGCTGGCCGCCATCTTGGCTGGCAGTTAATTTGCATATCACCCTGATTAGGCATTGGGAAGGGTAGCGGAGGTACAGCTAATTACTATGTTTCTCTTTTATTAGATAGGATAGTAGAAAATGGTGATAATCCAATTAGTTATGATTTTATTTGAAAATTAAATTATTTGGTAACTTTTGTAGACATTTAGGCTAGTATCTAATCCTATATAATAAAAGCCTAATATGCTAAGTGTTCGGTCATCCAGAGACCTGTCAACTATCAACTGCTGCAGACACACCCTGGAGCCCTCCCGCGGTCTCTTCTCAGACAGCTGGCCCCAATGGACTGGGCAAGACAGGTCCAGGCATGCCCTGGAGCCCTCCCACAGTCCCTCCCAGGCCCAAGGACATGCCCTGGAGCCCTCCCACAGTCCCTCCCAGGCCCAATCATGCACTGGTGGGGGGTGAAGGGAGATCCAGTTTCAGCTCGATCCCACAGGCCACACCCCTCAGGAGGGTGCCAGATGCAGGACTCATGGCTGCTGAGTGCTGCTTCAGCAGCACAAGCCTCTCCCAATTGGGACTGATTGGATGTGAGCCCGCAGCAGGCACAGTGGGGCCGGGATGAGTGGGAGCAACAGGTAGGAGCTGCAGGCAGCATTAGATTGCAGGTTTTGGCCCAATCCTGCAGACCATCCAGAGGGGCCTCAACCATGAACGAAATCATGCACTGGGCCTCTAGTTATTGTATATTAGATAATAAAAGTCATGAGAAATATCATCACGGACTGAATGCTGGGACACCTGAATGTGTAAAAGGTGGGAGATGAGGAGAAACCAAACAGACTAAGAAGGACACACTAGGAAGGGCAAGGGGGAAACTGAGTTAGTCTGTTTGAACCCCCTGAAAACTCAAAGTCCTGAAAGATGAATGAAAAATGTTTTTCTTTGGTTCAAATATTGCTAATAGGTTAGGTAAAGCCAGGTCTAAAACATTATCCTTAGATTTATTAGAGGAGAATAAGTACTAACCTTGAGATAAACAATTTTGGAGAAGAAGTGGGACTAAAAATTATGTGAGTGGGTTCAAGAGAGCATGGAAGGGAAATTAGAATCAGTGAGTATAGACCTTTTCTTTTTCATTTGTAGTTAAATGGCACAATCTTGGATGATCTCATCATCTTCATGTTTAGCTGTCACTTTCAATCCTTTCATAGTGACCATGAAGCATTTTTGTAATACTTAAAAAATTTCATTACATACCTGTGGCACTATCTGGTTTAAAACATGTCAGGCTACGTATTAAAAAAAGAAATTCACAAAATTATACAACTAAAAGATCCCATGAAATGTTGCTAGATATATAATATTACATAACCTGATTATCATGTTTCTCATGTTTACTAAGACGACAGGAGGATTTCTTGCTAGATGAAATCATCCAATCCTAGAATATGTTACACTACTCAAATGTACAAAGTACACTGTAGTTAGTCATCTTTAAATTGTGTAACATAAAAGGGGGAACATGCAGGTAATAATTTTACTTTGCAAACTGAATTTTTGTCAATTGTGTAATATGATGTCCCTGTTGATAAATTGTGTGTGGTGCTTACTGAAATGCATTCTTTTTAAAAAGGAAGGATAAAAGTATGCATGCATACCTTCAAAAAGAATATTCACTACATTAGGAGCACCTTGGTTTATAATGCAAAGGTCAACAAACGAATGCCTGCAGGCCAAATCCAGCCCAGAGCCTGTGTTTGTAAATAAAGTTTTATTGGAACACAGCCAATCCCACTCCTTTACCTAGTGTCTATGACAGATTTCAGAGACCTGATGGTTCATAGAGACTGTATTACAGACTATCTGGCCCTTTACAGAAAAGGTCTGTCTAGCCCTCGTCTAGCAGATTAGCCTCATGATGTGTTTTAATAGATTTTACTCAATATATCGAAATCCTATATAATAAAAGGCAAAGGCCAAACGACTAGTCATTATGACATGCACTGACCACCAGGGGGCAGATGCTCAATGCATGAGCCTCCCCCTGGTGGTCAGTGCGCTCCCCCAGGGGAGTGCCACTCAGCCAGAAGCATGGCACACTGCTGGTGAGCACAGCGGCGGTGGCAGAAACCTCTCCTGCCTCTGCTGCAGGGCTAAGGATGTCCAACTGATGGCTTAGGCCTGCTCCCCATAGCTGCAGGCCAAGCTGACGGATCCCCCAACCCGAGTGCATTATTTTCATGCACCAGGCCTCTACTTTGTAGATAAGACATGGAACAAACTGCCTTGTGAAATCCCTGGGCTTTCATATTAATTTGAGTGTCCAATATTTGAGCACTCCAGTATTAGGAACAAAACACAAAAAACTAGTAACTAGCAATTTAGATAGAAACAAAGTAGAGTGCCAGTGTTGCATATGACTTTTATACCTGAGCAGATATTAAAAGTATTCTCACAAAATTTGCTTAAGACATGATATAAACCCAATGCTTTAAATACATTTCCATTGTGAAACAATCATTATACTGTAGACCAGAACTACCTTCATTTTTTTCCATTGGCTGCACACTACATTATTTTGTGGGTATAATAATACATTTCCTTATAGATAGGTACTTACACTATCTGAAACTTTTTGGTATGCAATGTTGTAAGAAATATCCTTAGCATACATGCATATGAGTATATTATATATCTTTAACATCTATGTCATATTATATCTACCTATCTATCTATATCTATATATATATATATATATATATATATCTATCTATATCTATATATATATCTCTATCTATATTTATATATATATATATATATATTATATAATTAATGTCCTTTGAATGTGTATGTGTGTGTTTATACAAGTCATGTTTTCCTGTAGGTTTTCCTGTAGGATCTAGTTCTGGAAGTGAAGCTATTGGGATAAAGGAATGAAATACTTGTCAATTTCCCTTAAAAAAAAGTGCCAATTTCATCTACCGAGAGTGCATGAGAATGCCTTTTCCTCCCACGTGCCAATTCTGGTTTTTATTTTCTTTAATAAAATAAGTATCATTATTAGTTCAAGAAATGGTATCTCATTGTTCATTGATTTGCATCTTTCTGATTACAAGCAAGGTTTGCTCTCTCTAGTAAAAATAAAAAATTTGGTAATCAGGAATATTAGCTCAAGTTGGAATTTGTTTATAGGAAAAGAATGATTACCTACTGTTAAGTACTGCTGTAGGCTTACCTGTCAGACTCTTCATTCTCCATAATAGAAACCTGCTGCCTATCAGTTTGTTCACTGTTGCTCTGCTGACTCAATCCATCACTGTCACTGTCATCAGCACCATCGTACATGTTTCTGGATGTTTCCCTTTTACTGACTTTCTGCTCTTTTTTTTCTTCAACCTTTGATGAAAGTTTGATATTGAGGATATTGTTATTACTTTATTAACTAAAAATACTTCATTAATTTGATCATTTGAATCTTAGTTTAGTTGCTATGACTTGAATCAATAAAAATATTTTGTATGTTTAATTTTATGATTAAAATTGTTATAAATTCTGTTTCATTTCTTTTTTAATAAAGAAGCAGAATTTTTCAAGTTTTCTCAAAGAGCTTTCTTAATTTTGTGCTGCTATTCACATATCATCAAAACGTACCTTAAAACTCAGTTTTCTCACCCCAAATAGCCACAGCAATCTTGAGAAAGAAGCACAAAGTTGGAGGGATCACAATACCAACTATCAAGCTATATTACAAAGCCACTGTTCTCAAAACTGCCACGTGCTGGCACAAGATCAAACATATAGACCAGTGGAACGGAACAGAGGATCCATAAATCAACCCAAGCCATTATGCTCAATGAATATTTGACAAAGGAGGCAAGAGCATACAATGGAGTCAGGCAGTCTCTTCAATAAATGGTGTTGGGAAAATTGGACAGATACATGCTAGACCTCCACATTATAGCATACACAAAAACAAACTCAAAATGAAAAAAGGAGTTAAACACACAATGGGGAACCTTAAAAATCTTAGAGGAACCCACTGGCAGTAAAATATCAGGCATATGGCATAGCAATATCTTTACCGACACAACACTGAGAACAATGGAAACTAAGGAGAAAATAAAGAAATGGGATACATCAAAATAAAAAGCTTCTGCACAGCAAAAGAAACCATCAACAAAACTACACGAGAGCCCACTGCATGGGAGAACATATTTACCAAGTTATATACGATAAGGGTTTAATCTCCAAAATTTATAAGGAACTCATACAACTTAACAAAAGGAAAATAAACGAACCAATCAAAAACTGGGCAAAGGACCTAAATACGTACTTTTCAACATACAGAGGCCAAGAGACATGAAAACATGCTCAAAGTCACTAATTATCTGAGAGATGTAAATCAAAGCAACAACGCGGTACCATCTCACACCTGTCAGAACGGCTACCATCAACAAATCAACAATGACAATTGCTGGTGAAGATGCGGAGAAAAAGAAATCATCTTGCACTGCTGGTGGGAATGTAGATTGGTGCAGCCACTGTGGAAAACATTATGGAGTTTCCTCAAAGAGTTAAAAATGGAACTCCCATTTGACTCAGTAATCCCACTTCTAGGAATATATCCCAAGAAATAAGAAACACCAATCAGAAAGGATGTATGGCCCTAACCAGTTTGGCTCAGTGGATAGAGCATCAGCCTTTGGAACAAACGGTCCTGGGTTCAATTCCAATCAAGGGCACATACATCAATTGCAGGCTCCTCCCCGGCCTTGGTCCTGGTCTGGGCTTGTGCAGGAGGCAACCAATCAATGTGTTTCTCTCACATTAATGTTTTTTCTTTCTTTCCCTCTCTCTTCCACTCTCCCTAAAAATCAATGGAAAAATATCCTCAAGTAAACAAAAAAAAGGATATATGCACCCCTACGATCATAACAGCACAATTTACAATAGCTAAGATTGGGAAACAGCCTAAGTGCCCAGCAGCAGATGAGTGGATTAAAAAACTGTGGCATATCTACACAATGGATTCCTATGTAATAAAGAGCTAATATGCTAATTAGACCAACAGCAGAATGATGGTCTGGACAACCTTCCGGACAAAGGTGGGGCTGTGAGGCCTGAGCCCCTTGCATGAATTCTGTGCATCAGACCTCTAGTTCTATTTATATTTCTATAAAGCCTAAGTGACCAAACCACTAGGTGCTATGATGCGCACTGACCACCAGGGGGCAGACACTCAATGCAAGAGCTGCCCCCTGGTGGTCAGTACACTCCCAGAGCCAACCTCTTGTGGTTCCTCCCTCCCGGCCCCCCCATGGGCCGGCCCCCATCGCGGCTGGCTGGCCAACGTCCCGTGTCCCTCTTCTCCACCCCCAGCCGGCCAATCACCCCTGTCCCTACCCCACCACCAATGGCCACGATCGGCCCCTGTCTCTGGCTGACCAACCTTCGCAATACAACCCCCCGCCACACACACACACAGATGGCCCCAATTGCCCTGATTGGGACTGGGCAAGACAGCTCCAGTTGGCCGGCCAGGCCAAGGGACCCCATTGTGCATGAATTCATGCACCAGGCCTCTAGTGATGCTATAAAAAAGAAGAAACTTTTACCATTTGCAACAGCATAGATGGACCTGGAGAGCATTATGCTAAGTGAAATAAGCCAGTCAGAGAAAGATAAATATCACATGATCTCACTCCTTTCTGGAATATAATGAACAACATCAACTTATGAACAAAAATAGATCCACGGACAGAGAAGCATTGAACAGACAATAAAACCTCAGAGGGAAGGCAGGGGAGGTGTGGGGGGGAAGGTAAGAGAGCAACCAAAGGACATATATGTATGCATATAAGCATAATCCATGGCTACAGACAGTAGGGGGGTGAGGGTATGTGCTGGGAGGCTTGGGCACAGCCCGGTAGAAGTCTATGGGGGAAAAAGGAGACATACGTAATACTTTAAACAATTAAGAATTTAAATTAAAAAACCAACTCAGTTTTCTGTTTCAGTTTTTTTAGAGACAAATATTAAGTTTATTGCAAATAATATATGTGACCTATATGTTTATCTAACAGAGACAAAGAAATAAAAAGACAAAATATGCAAAATTTGCCCCTTTTGTCTTTCTCACTTGGGTCTTACATTACCCACTAGATTTAGAGGATATGACATTGTGCATCAGTAACAAATAGGAAGATATCCTCTTTTTGCAGGATGCTATTCCTTCCCTCGTTGCCTTTTAAAACTAATTTTTCTAAGATCTTTGAGGGTATCAAAAAGTGGTGGTATTCAAAATATATATTAACCAAAGTTTACCATAACACTGAAGGAGAGTAAAATCAATGAATTGTTAGTTAGTGTACAATTCTGGAAAATAAGTAATGCTTTCATAATTTCACAAACAATCACTATAAAATCTTATAGCTAGAGGATATACAAGTAGACATCTACTTATGTTAGCCCCATATTTACTGATAACTGAAATGAAACCAAGGTTTAATGATCTGTCCAAAGTTCTTAAAGGTGCATTACCTAGCATTTTATGGCACCAAAAGAAAGGATATAATTCTATAATGCTGAATCAGATAAATAAACAAAATCTCATCAAATTAATCACATAAATTAAGTATAACTTTTGAAAAGTAATTTAATGCCTAGTGTAATAAGAGGTGGCATCCACTTTTTCTTATAAGGAGCATAATATCTCAATCTCTTTCCAACTCAAAACTCAGTTTGCTTCTTTGGAGACAAATATTGAGTTTACTAGAGGCCCGGTACACAAAAATTTGTGCACTCGGGGGTGGGAGGTCCCTCAGCCCAGTCTGTGCCCTCTTACAGTCTTGGGGGATGTCCACCTGCTGGCTTAGGCCTACTCCCCGGGGGAACAGGCCTAAGCTGGCAGTCAGACATGCCTCTGGCAGTGTGGGAGCCCTTGCCAGTGGGGAGCAGGCCTAAGCTTCAGTCAGACAACCTTAGCGCTGCTGAGGAGGCGGGATAGGCTCCAGCCACCACCGCTGTGCTGGCAGCTGTTAGTCTGGCTTGTGGCTGAGCCGAGCTCTCCCTGTAGGAACGCACTGACTACCAGAGGGCAGCTCCTGCATTGAGCGTCTTCCCCCTGGTGGTCAGTGTGTATCATAGTGACCAGTGATTCCCAGTCATTCCGCTGTTAGGGTAAATTTGCATATTACCCTTTTATTATATAGGATAGAGGCCTGGTGCATAGGTGGGGGCTAGCTGGTTTGCCCTGAAGGGTGTCCCAGATCAGGGTGGGGGTCCCCCTTGGGTGCCTGGCCAGCCTGGTTGAAGGGATGAGGGCTGTTTTCAGGCTGGCCACACCCCCTTCAAGGTCGGGGTCCCCACTGGGGTTCCTGGCCAGCCTGGGTGAGGGGATGAGGGCCATTTTCAGGCTTGCCATGCCCCCCGGTGACCCGAGCTCTCAGCCTCTACTTTTTTTTCTTCAGCAGGTATCTGGGATTTATTTATTTTCTATAATTGAAACTTTGTAGCCTTGAGTGGAGCCCAGGCCTATCCAGGGCAGGCTGGAAGCTTGGCTTCCTCCATTGCCGGGAGCAACCCAAGCATCCTGCTCACTCCAGCTCTGTGGCCTCCCACTGCCATCTTTGTGACGGAGTGACAGAATGATGGTTAATTTGCATATTACTCTTTTATTAGATACTAGAGGCCTAGCGCACAAAATTCATGTGCAGGTACAGTCCCAAAGCCTGGCCTGTAATCAGGGCCATCTTCCCCAGCTGCCCCACCCGCCACCGCCACCCACTGCTGGTTCCCCATTCATCCTCAGGTGATTAGTGCCTGATGGCTGGGGGAAGGGCCCGAGAGGTTGGCTGTTCCTGCCCGCTCACCAGCCCCTCCCCTGCCATGGGTGGCCATCAGGCAATTGGAGCCTGCTGGCCAGGGAAAGAGACCAAGAGGTGGTCAGTGTGCCTCATAGTGACTGGTCCAGAGGTCATTCTGGTTGTTCTGCTGTTAGGGTCAATTTGCATTTTACCCTTTTATTATATGGGAGGATTGAAAATAATTTATGTGACCTATCTATATATATAAAAGCCTAAGTGACCAAATGACTGAATGACTGAGCGACCAGTCAACTGGTCACTATGATGTGCACTGACCAACAGGAGGCAGACACTCAATGCAGGAACTTCCTCTTGCTGGCCAGTATGCTCCCACAGCCAACCTCCCATGGCTGGCCAACCTCCTGTGGACCCTCCCCACTGGCCGGCCAACCTCCCGTGGTCCCTCCCCCTGGATGGCCAACCACCTGTGGCCCCTCCCATGCCAGCCAAACTCTCACATCCCTCCCCGGCCCTCATCATGCACTGGTGGGGTCCTTCGGCCTGGCCTGTGCCCTCTCAAAATCCAGGACCCCTCAAGAGATCTCAGAGATCTGACTTCAGCCTGATCCTGCAGGCCAGGTCAAGAGACCCCATTGGTGCACGAATTCATGTACTGGGTTTCTAGTATGATAATAACATACATGTCAAAATGATAACTCCTCAAAGTGGGAATAGTGGGATCATACCACAACATAATAAAAGCCTTATATGACAAACCTACAGCCAAGATCATATTCAATGGGCAAAAACTAAATTCATTTCCCCTAAGAACAGGAACAAGACAGGGATGCCCGCTTTCACCACTCTTGTTCGACATAGCACTGGAAGTACTAGCCATAGCGATCAAACAAGGAGAAATAAAAGGCACCCAAATTGGAAAAAAAGAACTAAAATTGTCATTATTCCCAGATGTCATAATATTTTACATAGAAAAAACCCTAAAAACTCCATCAAATAACTATTACACTTAATAAACAATTTCAGCAATATAGCAAGATACAAAATTAATGCCAAAGATCTATGGCATTTTTACACACCAATAGTGAATTTTCAGAAAAAGAGATTAAAAAAAGAATCTCATTTACCATTGCACCAAAAAAATTAAGATACCTAGGAATAAACTTTACTAAGGAGGTAAAAGACCTGTACTCAGAAAACTACAGGACACTGAAAAAAGTGATAGAGGAAGACAAAAACAGATGGAAGAACATACCATGTTCTTGGATTGGTAGAATCAACATTAAAATGTCCATATTACTCAAAGCAATCTATAGATTCAATGCACCTCCCCCCTTAAAATACCAACAGCATATTTCACAGAACTAGAACAAACTCTCCGAAATTTCATCTGGAATAAAAAAAGACCTCAAATAGCTGCAGCAATCTTTAGAAAAAAGAACAAAGTAGGAGGATCTCAATACCAGATATCAAGCTGTATTACAAATCCACTGTTCTCAACACTTCCTGGTACTGGCATAAGAACAGACAGATAGACCAATGAAAGAGAATAGAGAACCCAGAAATTGACCCAAACAACTATGCTCAATGAATATTTGACAAAGGAGGCAAGAGCATACAATGGGATAAAGGCAGTCTCTTCAATACATGGTGTTAGAAAAATTGGAAAGATACATGCAAAAAAATGAAACTAGACCATCAACTTACACTACACACAAAAATAATCTCAAAATGGATAAAGGACTTATGTAAACATAAGACAGGAAATCATAAAAATCTTAAGAGGAATCCACAGGCAGCAAAATATCAGACATATACTGAAGCAATATCTTCACCTATACAGCTCCTAGGGCAGTGGAAACTAAAGAAAAAATAAAGAAAAGGGACTACATCAAAATAAAAAGTTTCTGCACAGCAAAAGAAACCATCAACAGAACAACAGGAAAGCCCACTGCATGGGAGAACATATTTGCCAACATTATGGTTTAATCTCCAACATTTACAGGGAACTCATAAAACTTAACAAAGGGAAGATAAACAATCCAATCAAAAAATTTTTTTGAAAGAGGACATACAGAAGGCCAAGAGACATGGAAACATGCTCAAATCATCGGAGACAGACCATCTCACACCTGTCAGATTGGCTATCATCAACAAATCAACAAATGGCAAATGCTGGAGAGGATGCAGAGAAAAAGGAACCCTCCTTCATTGCTGGTGGGAATGCAGACTGGTGCAGCCACTGTAGAGGATAGTATGGAATTTTCTCAACAAACAAAATGGAACTGCCATTTGACCCAGTGACCCCACTTCTAGGAATATATCCCAAGAAACTAGAAACACCGCTAGAACCGGTTTGGCTCAGTGGATAGAGTGTTGGTCTGCGGACTCAGGGGTCCTGGTTTGCTTCCAGTCAGGGGCATGTACCTTGGTTTCGGGTACATTCCCAGTGGGGGTGTGCAGGAGGCAGCTGATCGATGTTTCTCTCTCATAGATGTTTCTGGCTCTCTATTCCCCTTCCTCTCTTTGAAAAATCAATAAAATATATTTTTTTAAAAAAAAGAAACTAGAAACACTAATTAGAAAGGATATGTGTACCCCTATGTTCATAGCAGCACAGTTTACAATAGCTAAGATTTGGAAACAGCCTAAGTGCTCATCAGCAGGTGAGTGGATTAAAAAACTGGTACATCTACACAATAAAATACTATGCTGCTGTAAAAATTAAGGAACTCCTACCATTTGTAATTGCATGAATGGAGCTGGAGAACATTATGATAAGCAAAATAAGTCAGACAGGGAAAGATAAATATCACATGATCTCACTCATTTGTGGATTATTATGAACAACATAAATTGATGAACAAAAACAGATCCAGAGACAGAGAGGCATTGATCAGATGCTCAAACCTCAGAGGGAAGGTATGGGAGGGTGGGAATAAAGGGGAGAGATCAATCAAAGGACTTGTATGCATGCATACAAGCATAACCAATGGACACAGACACCAGGGGGGTGAGGGCATGAGCATTGAGGGGGGGGGAATGGAGGAATAAGGACATATATGTAATACCTTAATCAATAAAGAAAAATAAATAATATTTTTTAAAAATAATAATTGCTATGCTTTTATTTTTGGAAGGTATTTTATGGTTGGTATTCTATGGTTTTATATATTTTAATCTTTCCATTACAATTCACATTCAACATTATTTGTATTAGTTTTAGTAGTGCAGCAAATAGTTAGACAATCAGATGCTTTACAAAGTAATCCTCCTGATATTTCAATACTCATCTGACACCATTCATGCTTATTATAATATGATTGACTATATTCTCTATGCTGTACTTGGCATCCCTGTGACTATTCTGTAACTACCAATTTGTACTTGTTGATCTCTTTACTTTTGACCCAGTCCACCAACCTCCTTCCCACTGGCATCCTTCAGTCAGATCTCTGTTACCTATGAGTCTGTTTTAAATTTATTAGATCATCTATTCTACTTTCTACATTCCACATATACTAGTACGTGAAATCAGATGGAACTTTGCTGGAGACCAAGATTAACAGTAACTGATATAAATGTGAGGAGTCTGGCAGAAGGCTGACCAGGACTCCTTTTGACATTCAAAGGATGAATATCTACATTTTGTTACCTGCTGCTGACTCAATGGCCTAAAGCAAAATTCCCCCAAACCTGACAATCTTACTGTTTAATAAACAATTACCATTGATATGTCTGTTTGCATTCCTAAAGGCAATTGTGTATTCTAGCTAATAAAAGCAGCCGGGAAAGGAGCAACAGGGAGAACTTGACTGCTATGGTTAAGTTGTCCTCTGGTTATCCCAGTATTAAAAATAATATTTCATCTTGTGTATCATTTGTGCATTAGCTCTTCCTCCAAGCCTTAGAACCCTCGAAAGCCACACTGGCTGTGGACTCTCGCAGAACTTATCTTTCTCTGTCTGATTTATTTCACTTAGCATAATACCTTCTAGGCCTATCCATGCTGTCACAATGGTAAGGTTTTGTTTTGTTATGGCAGTATCATACTTTATTAAACAACATAAAGGTTTGACTCAACAAACACATGAGAGTGGTGATAACAAATATACATGAAAGTATATATGTTTGTTATTAAAATATCTCAATAATATTCCAATGATTAGGTACAGTGCAGGTGGGTACTTCAAATTTGGGGGGCTGTGATGCAAAGTATATGAATAACCACTATGCTGTCCATGTGAAACTAATAAAAATAATATTGAACAGAAACAATAACTAAAAAGTAAAATAAAATAAAAATATCTTGAAGTGATCATATTGGAATTCTAAGTTCCAAGGTTTTCATTAAACCATCGAAGATTGCACACACTATAGCACAAAAATAGATGAGTTTAGCTGGGGCTATTTGTTTATATCCCTTCTTTCAGTCATAACTTCCATTTTATTGTTTCTGGGATGCAATTTATGGGTGTTTTTTAAGTTGATTTTAAAGAGAGCAGAAGGGAGAGGGATAGAAACATTGATGAGATATAAACTTTGATTGGCTGCCTCCTGCACACCCCCTACTGCAAATCCAGCTATAACACAGGCATGTGCCCTGACCCTGAATCCAGACAGGAAACTTTTGGTTCATGGGTCAATGCTCAACCACTGAGTCACACCAGCCAGGCTATGGGATATAATTTATATTTAAACCAAAGGACTTAAAACAAAACAAAACTCTAGTGCTTATTACATTTTTTTTAGCAATCTCCTTTATACTTTCACTGGTTCAGAAGGTCACATGTACAAAGCTAACTTAGTTTCCCAATTCATAGGGACGACTAACAGAGAGATAATTAAAAAACAAACTTGAGAATGTTTTCCTAAACTATTATTTAGTTGATAGAATCTACTTAAATATACAATTACATATTTATTTATTTATTTAAATATATTTTATTGATTTTTTTACAGAGAGGAAGGGAGAGAGATAGAGAGTTAGAAACATCGATGGGAGAGAAACATCGATCAGCTGCCTCCTACCCACCTCCTACTGGGGATGTGCCCGAAACCCAGGTACATGCCCTTGACCGGAATCAAACCTGGGACCTTTCAGTCTGCAGGCTGATGCTCTATCCACTGAGCCAAACCGGTTCCGGCAGAATTACATATTTAGACAAACTCATTTTATACACAAACTTTTTTTAGTAGTGGAAAATGAGAATGGATTAGAGAATTGGTAAAGAGAACAAAAGCAAATGAAATTATACCTCTTTTTGAAGTTGAAATTTCTCTTTTTTCCAAGCCAGGCTCTCTACTTTTACCATGTCTATGTCATTCTTAAGCCTTTGTATATCTTGCTGTAGTTCTTCATTTACATACTAGAGGCCTGGTGCAAGAAAATCATGCATGGGGAGGGGGGTCCCTCAGCCCGACCTGCAACCTCTCACAATCCGGGACCCCTCAGGAGATGTCTGACTGCCTCATTGCCCCTAACCATTCTGCCTGCCTGCCTCATCATCCCTAACACCTCTGCCTGCCTGCCTGATTGCCCCTAACCATTCGCCTGCCTGCCTGATTGCCCCTAACCACTTGCCTGCCTGCCTGATCACTCCTAACCCCTCTGCCTGCCTGCCTGCCTGCCTGATTGTCGTTAACCACTTGCCTGCCTGTCTCATTACCCCTAACCACTCTACATGCCTGCCTGATCACCCCAAACTGCTCATCTTCCTGCCTGTTCAGCCCTAATGGCTATCCTGTCTGCCTCATCGCCCCTAACCACTCTGCGTGCCTGCCTCATAGCCCCTAACTGCTCACCTGCCTGCATCATCACCCCTAACCACCTCTTCCTTGGTCTCCGCTGCTGCAGCTTCATCTGGAAGGACGTCCAGAATGACATTCAGAAGGTTGTTCGGCTGTCCAGTGTAATTAGCATATCACGCTTTTATTATTATAGGTACTCCAGGTGTTCTGTCATTGTGCAGTGCAGAGGAACTTCATCTTTTAATTTAGAGTCCATGCTTTTACAATAATTAGCACTGCAATTATCTGCACATAATGGCTTGTGGAACAAGTCTTGATTTGGCTTTGTTTCCTTATAAGTATTTGTAACAGCAGACATATCATGGCTTTTTAATTGAATCATTGCCACAGACAAGCCACAAAGATTGATTTTCAGATCACTAGAATGAGGTGTAGGTACAATGCCCAATTTCCATGAACAGGCCAACAGCAATGAAAACTCTACCAAGGCAGGCTCACCTAACACAATAACACACACAAGTGACATTCCAGGAGCACCTAGCTCAGGTGACAGAAAGAATATGCCAATGAGCCTCACAAGACACCTAATACATAAGGCCATTATACCAAGAATGCAAGGCAAAGCAGATCTACCCAATACACAGAAACAAGTACAGTGAGGCAGCTAAAATGGGGATAAAAAGAAATATAATCCAAATGAAAAAACAACAACAAAAAAAACCCAAAAACACAAACAGAGAATTCCTCAGAAAAAAAACACACAAACCAAATAAAACGGAGGAAAGATGTTACCAGCTACAGAGTTCAAGAACATGGTTACAACGATGATCAAGGAATGTAGTGAGAACTTCAACAAAGAGATAGCAAGTATATAAAAGGACAAAGAAACCATATAAAATAACCACTCATAAAGTATATAATATCTGAAATGAAAAATACACTAGAAGGAATCAGTAGCAGATTAGATGAAGCAGAGAACAGAATCTTTTTTAAAATAAATACATTTGATTGATTTCAGAGAGAAAGGGATAGGAAGAGATAAAAACATCAATGACGAGCCCTAGCCAGTTTGGCTCAGTGGATAGAGCATTGACTGAGGGTCCTGGGTTTGATTCCAGTTTATCCTCAGTAGGGGATGTGCAGGAGGCATCGAACCAATGATTTTCTCTCATCATTGATGTTTCTGTCTCTCACTCCCTCTACATTCCTCTCTAAAATCAATAAAAATATTTAAAAAACAACCACAATGATGAGAGAGAATCATTGATCATCTGCCTCCTGCACGCCCCACATGCCTAATTTCCAATCCGTGGTATTTGTGGTCATATTTTTTTCATCTGCATAGCAAAGTCTTGTTCTTCTTTCACTTCAGACATAACTACTGGGGTCCTTACTTTTTTATTTTCTGTATCATTATAAAAACTCTCCTCATTTTGTTTAAAACATGTTCAGAGTCTGCAACCCTGGCATATATCCTGACATGGATCGAACCGTGACCTCCTGGTTCAAAGTTTGACACTCAACCACTGAGCCATGCCAGCTGGGTGAAAATAGAATCTTTGATGTAGAAGACAAGATAGCAGGTAATATCCCATTAGTGCAGGAAACAAATATTTTTAAATGAGGCTAGTTTCAAAGACTTCTCTGACAACACAAAGTATAGCAACATCCACATTATAGGAGTACCAGAAGGAGGAGATAGGGAGGAGATAGGAGATAGTATTGACCCAGGAAACAAGAGGTCACTGGTTTGATTCCTTTTCAGGGCACATGCCCAGGTTGTGGGCCCAATCCCCTTCAGGGAACATAAAGGAGTCAGAGGATTTATGTTTCTCTCTCATCAATGTTTATATCTCTCTGTCCCTCTCCCTTCCTCTCTCTCTAAAATCATATTCTCCAACCATAATGGTATCAAACTATAAATCAATTACCAAATTAACACTGAAAACACACAAACACATGGAGTGTAAATAACCTGTTACTAAAAAGTGAATGGGTTAACAATGAGATCAAGGAGGAAATCAAAAGATACCTAGAGACAAATGAAATGAGAATATGACAACCCAAAATCTATGGGACATATGAAAGCAACCCTAAGAGGGAAATTCACAACAATATAGGCCTACATCAAGAAACAGGAAAAATCTCAAATTAACAATGTAACCTTTCACCAGGAGACATGTTTTAAATGAGTCTACTGGCTTGTTTTAAAAGGGGTAACATTATCTTCATTTGACTGATTGATTATGACAGTATTTTTTTTTAATGATTAAAGTTCACCAAACATAAAGTAAACCAGTAAAAATTCAGTAGCATTTGCCACATGCACCATGCTATGCAATGATCACCTCTATTTAGTTCCAAAACCTTTCAATCTCTCCAGAAGGAACCTCATTCCCATGAAATAGAGACTCCCCATCCCCCTACCCAAGTCTCTGACAACCACCTGTTTGATTGATTTGTGTCTCAATGGACCCACGTTTTTGTGGACATTGTATATAAAAAGAACCATGCAATAAAATAAATATATTTTCTGCTCTGGCTGTGGGGCTTGGTGGTTGGAGTGTTGTCCCATGCATGGAAGGGTCACGGGTTCAATTCCTAGTCAAGGCATATACACAGATTGTCAGTTCATTCCCATGATTGGCCATGCAGGAGAAAGCCAATCAACGTTTCTCCTCTCATCAATGTTTCTCTTTCTCTATCTCTCCCAGTCCTTTCCTCTTTCTAAAAATCAATTCAAAACATATTTCCTCACTGAAGGATTTAACAATAATGACTAATTTTGCATTGCAAACATAAAACAATGATAGGGAAGCCACTAGAAACTTTAAGAGTAAGTGATACACATAATTCAATTCAGAACAGGAAAATTAATTTCACAAGAGATCACTTTACCTTCAAGTCTTCATGGTCTGATGTAGGGCATGAATCAATAATGCGAGATTTGTAGTAAAATATACAACACAAATGAGTGAGTCCATTTCTTTGAAAAAACAACAAAACAGTTTAAGTGAAAAATCAGCTATCTATATATCAAATAAAGATTCTTAATATAATTAACACTGGGCCTTAGTTTTTTGTTGTTTTTTTTTTTTTAAACACTTTCCATTATCTATTTCTGCTGCTACCTCTCCCAACCTGTGAGCTATTTAATGAAGACACACTCTGCCTGAGATTAATTTGTTTTCACCAATTAATGGCGGACATAACTTTTATTCCCTAAACTGGAACACATCTGATGACCTAAGTCAAGGTAGGAAGATACACTGTCCCTTCCTCATCATCTGTCTCTGGTCCAGAGACTAAAGGATGTCAGTCAAACATGGCAGGCTTGCTTCTTTAGCATGGAAACCACCTATTAAGAAGAACCCATTCCTTCCTTTTACCTTAAAACTATACAGGAAGTTCCTGAAATGTTTGAATGTTATATATCCAAATGTCAAAAAACAAATGCTTATGTTGCTAGCCTTCCCACTCCCAGATCACCCTTCTGCAGGCTCCAGAACATTTACAGCTTCAGCTTATGAGGGCACAGACTCCTGAAACAAGGGTGGGAGCCCAGCGTGTGGCTGAGACCACATGCTCCTCAGGGGGACCATTGCCCTGAGACATGCCTCTGCATTCTCAGCCACCACAAGTGGATGTGGGGCCAGCCCTTTTGGAAACTCTGTCCTTCCTGCCAGTGTAGCTGAGGCGTCTTCTGTAGATCTTGGGTATAAGACTAATGTTCAGCTAGTCTTCAGGTTGGTAGTTATATAATTTAGTTGTCGTTCCAATTTGGCCCAGGGAGGAGGTGAGTGTGACTTTCACCTCTTTTGCCTCCATCTTGGAGCACCCCTAACAAATTCTGCACTTTAGGGGCTCACTGTTAGGATATGGTGAGGTGAAATATTTTAAGTGAGGAAGGAAGCATCTGTAATGTTAAAATTCAGCTAGTAATTTAATTTTGATAGATTTAGCATCTAATAAATTGTATAATTCCAATAGTGGCAAAATTAGGTGTGAGGGTTCATATTTTTATTTTTATTTAGACCAACGCAAGTTATTATTATTCCTTACTTCTCAGTTTCAATCCTGTGATTGGAAGTAACTAATCATAAATTAAGAATCCTAACAGTTAAATTTTAATTATATTCTAACTTATCTTTGTCCATACTTGATTACTCAAGGATAAATTATTTCAAAAACATATACCCCAACAGCAAAGACATCTGAAAATCAAAGCAAGCATATTCATCTTCCACCTTTGCATCTAGAAAAAATGTCTCAAGAGTCACAAATAAATAGGGCATGTGACAAAGAGGACACATCTGCATATTCAGGACACCGTTCTGTGCAAAAGGATGAGGAAATGTGCGTCAAACAAGGCACATTAGAGCAGAGGAAGAACTTACTACTTTCGGAAGATGAGTCAAAGCAGAGGTCACATGAATTTTCTGTAAAATTCAAAATGACTGAGTGCCCTGAGGAAGAGCCACTACGTGATAACTCTAAAGAAGGAGCAAGCTTAAGACAAATGCCTTCTAATTTGACAGGTAAAATGCTTGATTGTGAAGGAAAGATGCATTTGGAATGTCTGTCTCTGCAGCATTACAAACATTTCCTGAAGGAGAAGAAACCTCTCTCAAAATTGTTTCTCCATCTCAAGCAGACCCTCGGTCCCTAGTAGACCCTCCCTGGTCATCTTCTGAAAATGATCACAATGCCCTGAGAACCAGAGCCTGGAAGAGGAGCTCACAGGACATCTGGCTGTGAAAATCAGCAGGGCTTCTGCCCTCCCAGAAGAGGTGGGAGTCTGCTAGGAACCCAGGAGCCCTCTTAAAGGTCCGGTACACAAGGTCCCACCACTCACCCTGGGGCCTATGAAGAAAGGGTGGCTCAGAGTGCACTGGGAGTCATGTGAAGAGAGACTGCTTTGTGTGGCTCTGGGAGAGAGCTGAGGGGATGGCCTCTGGGTGCCCTCCCTGTGCTGAGTCCCTCTCCCAGATGCCATCACCCCTGGGTCAAGCCCTCCCTTCCTTAGGGCCTCAGCCTGGGGAACGTACATCCTGAATCCTTGTCCCCGACCCTGTAAAGCTATACAGTACAAAGGAGCCAGCTGCCTGGGCCCATGGTGTACACTTTCATGGAGGTCTCTTAAGGAGGTCGGGATGGACTCAGGGGGTATCAGAGATTGAGTCGTGTGACTTTGGGTTGGGGCTTTTATTCCCTTGCTGGTCTAACTGAGGCCACCATTCCAGTGCTGAGCCCTCTCTTCACACAGCCAAATCTTGATACCTGGGGGCCTGATGAATTCTGCTGGCCTTACCCTAATGACTCCCTGAGGCCCATCAAACACAAAGGTCCACAGGTACCTGGTGGGTGATAACTGGCATTTGTGTACCCTGGGACTTTTGCTGACTGGGCTTAATACCAAAAAATGAAGCCGAGTTTGAATCTGCAACAACATGGTAAACACCACTGGCACCTACCTGATGACTCACTTACCTCATGCAACTCACATACCAACAGGAGCTCTTTCAGTGACTGGCCCCAACAGAAAGCTGGTAGGTGGAGGTGGATCTCGGAGTGACTTGGGCTTTTTGCTTAGCTGCCCCATGGGCTTGGTGCTGGTAGAAGGAGGCATTGCTCTGCAGCTTGGCCCCTTCCAGGTGCACCCAGGCCCAGCAGAGGCAGTCACAAGCTGGATCGCTTTGTTGTTCCACACAGGTAGCCCAGGGGAAATCACAGGCAGAGACTGACATTGACTTGCAAGAGAGTCCCTCCCAAGAGGCCCCAGAACCAACACACTCAGTGGGGGGCTTCAGAGCATGACCCAGTTAGCTCCACAAGCAGAAACCCAAAAAGAAATCTGGGCAGGCACCACACCGAGCTGGCATGAATTACTTCACATGGGGTCAGTCTTTGAACAGCAGCTTGTATACTGTGTGTAGCCCCATGAGGATCAACCCCAATTAGCTGATGTGCTTCCCATGTACACAGAGAGTTGGGCAGGGGAAGGACTAGATGTCACATCAGTAATGGAGTTGGGTAACACGCCTATGTAATGAGTGGATCACTCCGACTCCATTTAGTTTGTTTGCCAGGGAAACAGAGAGCTCCTATTTTTTTTCCATTTGAGCCCACCCTAGGACTCAAGGGTACCTAAGTCCCACTCTGTGAGTCAGAGTTCAGGTTGATGAGACCACAGTCCTATTTGTGATCAAAAGAATCTTTCCAGTGGCTCCAATGTTTTAAATATCTTTGTAAAGAAAACTTGAATGGTTCTATTTCCTTCTATTAAACAAACAAATAGAAGAGTAGCAGTCTTCAGGACTTCCTTGAGCCTCATGTTTTAATCTGCCTTTCTAGAGAACTCCCAACATCCTATGGCCTTCCTTATTAAAACTTACCTTTAATTTGTCACAAACACCAATATTCTCATCTTCAATCCCAACCTAGTGTTGTTCCTCTTGAAACTTGGGATTCTCCTGCTAATTCCATTTTTACCCCCTATTGACTGTGTTCACTACCACTCCCCATATTTCTATTATGAAACTTTCCTACAGATTTGATAAAGAAGGTAGTGTATTACACTTAGCAACCTGAATTTATGTCAGTTTCACCACCTTATATATCCCAATGAGTCACTTTAATCTCTTTTCATTTCCAGTATTCTATGCCAACAATTAGTTAGCCATGATATTAAACACAGGTTGAATAGCTAGAGGCAGTTTTGTTTAATTAATTATGAGGCTTCCTTAAACTACTGAAATTCTATGTGCCTTTGATTCTGTCTATAGAAAAATGGAGAACACCATAGCTGGCAGCATTGGGGGAAAAAACACAATGAAAGAAACACTAAAAAAGCAGAGAATAAAATAAAATAAATCAAAAATTCATGGAAGAGGAAAAAATACCATAGGATCAAGGAAAATACCTCATACAACTAGGCAAAGGTCGTAGCCTAAAGAGAAAACCAGGCTGGGAAGTCAGTAAATAGAGGAATTAATTAGAAATATCCTCTAAATACACGCTGAATTTAATTAATATAACATGAACTATACATAGATATTCTTTACTTACAGGTAAGTACAGTGGGGCCTTGACTTACGGGTGTCCCAACTAACGAGTTTTTCGAGATATGAGCCGTCTCTCAGTCCATTTTTTGCTTTGAGTTGCGAGCTAAAATTCGGGTTACGAACCAGCTTCAGATACCCCACCACTAGTTGGTGCAGCAAATGTCACAGTGAACGCCACAACATCAGCCCAGCATCACGTGTCTCACTCGTTCACAATTGATTTGACATACTAGTAATTTGAGTTACGAGCTCCGTCACGGAACGAATTAAACTCGTAAGTCAAGGCCCCACTGTAATTCATTCCAAAAAAAATAGATATCATTTTACCTAACAACGCTTGACTGATGAGGCCTTGCTTAGGTACAACCTTTGGTTCTGTGGCCATAGCTAACTGAGAAGGGCCCTAAAAGCTTTGGTAGGAAGAGCAAGGTCCTATTTACCACTACAATTGTCAAGGAGAGTAAGATAAATGCTTAGATTAATTAAGCCTCTTAGGAAATCTCTAAATCAGAGTTAACACACAATCAGACTTCACTTTCTGGGTTGGTCTGATTCACATTTATATCTCAATGCCAGCACTACATACGAACTTATCAGTGTATGCTGAGGGACAACAGAATAGACTGGGAAGTCAAACAGGTTGACAGTCAAATCATGGGTTGGCCACTTGCTAACTACAGAATCATGGGTCAATTCATCCACCTCCCTGAATTATAGTTGCCTCATTAATAAAAAGTAGGCTACAATACACAGCTACATTGACAGCTATTGTGATGATTATATAACACAGGTTATATATAATATAGGGTCTAGCACATAGTAGAACACTCTAGAACTTTTAGTTTCTTTTCTCTGCTTTCCCTTAGGTAACTTATAGTTTTTAAAAACCCATAAAATCCTACCTGCATAATGGGTCTTCTTCAGAGAGCTCATGCACTATTAAGGAAAAAGTAAAATACATTTCATTTTAAAACAACAATAGAAAAATACAAGACACTAAAAGTATCAGAGTAATGCTTTGTTATTAAGTATTCCTTTAGGACCACACACAAAGACTATACCAGAGGGACTATTAATTATATTATTAGTAGGCCATTAACAACACTTACTTTCTCCTTTTAAATATACCAAATCCAAGAATAAAAGAGAATGGGCTCTTTCAAAATTTGATACCTACCTATCAACTGCTATCTACAATGAACATAATCCCAACCAAATCCCATAAGGCTGACAGAAAATGGCAACATTAGTAGAAGCAGAATCCTATATAATAAAAACCTAATATGTTAAGTGTCTGGTAGTCCGGTGAACTGTTCAACCAATCAAAGCATAATATGCTAATGATATGCTAATGCAGCTCAACTGCTCGCTATGACCTGCACTGACCACCAGGGGGCAGACACTCTAACCAATAGGTAGCCTGCTGCAGGTGTCTGGCCTATTAGGAATGAGTGAGATGGGCCGGACACACCCTGGAGCCCTCCCGAGGTCCCTCCCAGCCCTGATTATGTACTGGTGGGGTCTCTTGTCCTGGCCTCACCCTCTCATAATCTGGGACCCCTTAGGGGAAGTTGGAGAGGCAGTTTCGACCCAATCCTGCATTCCACTCCACTCAGGAGGGCACCAGATGCAGGGCTCAGGGGTGGCAAGCACTGCTGCTGGCGTACGAGCCTCTCTGGATACTAACTGGGTGCCAGCCCACAGTATGAGCAGGGGTGGCAGGTAAGAGCTACAGGCAGAGTTGGACTGTGGGTTTCAGCCCGATCCCCACAGGCCACCCAAAGGGACTCCTCCTGTGCATGAATATGTGCACGGGGCCTCTAGTCATAGAATAACAATGTCAAACTTAAATAGCATTAGTTTTCTGGACTCCTTCCCTTAGGAGCAGTTACATTATTTTGCATAGCACAGTATGACTTCTCCAGCTCTTCAGTGAATACAGCCAGTTTAGTATGGAACACTCCATCAAAAGGAAGCTTGGTCACTAGACACTACACTTTCGAGCACAGCAAAACATAGGAAGCAGACTCTTTCTGGCCCCATTTCCAATCTATAATAATAAAAGTGTATTATGCTAATTAGACTGGACATCCAGACGTACTTCCAGATGACCTTCCGGATGAAGCCGTGGCGGCAGTGGCCGAGGCAGAGGCTGCTGTTGTGGCGGGCGGGGGCCGAGGCAGCCTCCAAAACCGCGTGCGTCGGATCCATTGCACCAATTTCATGCATCGAGACTCTAGTTGCAAGGTAAGTAGGAGAGACTTTGTGAGTCCAATTTGATAAAGTAGAACCCATGAGACTATTTCCTTTCATTGCTACAGTGTATCTGTCCCAGCTCATAGAGCAGGGTGTTCCAGACAGTCAGTGCTCTGCAGTAGAGCGTGAGGTCATTTTTCTCAACCCTCAACATTAGGTGGCAAATGCCTACAGAAATCATTCTCTTTCAGCTTGTACCACATATGTCATCATAGCCTATGCTGATGAACAACAACAACAAACCACAAAGTTCAAAGAACA
Organism: Myotis lucifugus; assembly: GCF_000147115.1. Lineage (NCBI taxonomy): Eukaryota > Metazoa > Chordata > Mammalia > Chiroptera > Vespertilionidae > Myotis > Myotis lucifugus. Next base: position 25,799 of record NW_005872220.1, read on the forward strand.
TCTTGGATCACTACATCCAATTACCTTAGCATTTTAATTTTTTAAACACTCAAAAAGATACCCACTGCATAATTCCTGCTATACAACACTCAGGAAAATACAAAACTATGGAGACAGTAAAAAAAAAAAAGTTCAGTGGTTTCCAAGGGTTAGGGAGAAGGTAGGAATGAATAAGCAGAGCAGGGAGAATTTTTAGGATAATGAAACAATTCTATACGATACTCTTGATGGTGGATATGTGTCATCATACATTTGTCAAAACCCATAGAATGTACACACCAAGAGTGAATCTTCAGGTAACTATGGGCTTTCGTTGATAATGATGTGTCAATGCGCGTCCATCTGTTGTAATAAATGTACCTCTCTGGTGCAGGAAGTCAAAAATGAGCAAGGCTGTGTGTGTAGGGGCTGTGGGGTTGATGAGAACCCTGTACATTCAGCTCAATGTTGCTGTGCATCTAAAACAGCTCAAAAAATAAGGCTTATTAATTTTTCTTTAAAAAATGTATCCGCTGAATCTGCTATTAATATATATCAACATATTAATGCTATTTTCAAGACACAGTCACCTTAGAAATTAACATAAAGATCAGAATATGGGTATTATCCCAAATTGAGTGAAGCATATGGAAAGACATAAATAAAGCCAATAATCTTAATTGTAAACTACGACAAGAAAATAATTGGAAAGTATACCAATCTTACTTGGTTATAAATGGGGATTTAGTGTAACACAAATAAAAAGTGATTGTTTATCTGTAATTAAAAGACACTTTTTATTCTAATTTTAAATCAGAAATTATTATGCTGATTTTATCTAAAAATTATCTTGAAACGGTAATTGGATAAAAAGAAACATTTATCATTCCCTAATATTGCACTAGTAACTTATGTACAAATACCTGTTAAATACTCACCGAGAGTCACAAATGTAATCAGCATTGCAGGCAATTATGGATGATGTGACTGAAACTAGTACCATGTTATATTACTTGCTTTTAAAATAAAATTGTAGATGAGCGCTAAAGATTCGGTCAGGGCTATACCTGCTGTGCAGAAACATTTCATGCAGCAGGCTCAAGTCTGCTCTCCTTAGAAAGTCCTGCTTAAACGCATAGCCTTCAGTTGGTGTCTGAAAATCTGAATCCGAGCAGGGTTTTCATATCTTCCAAACTGATAATAGAGGCTCCCTGTGCCTAAACATTTTGTACAACCAATGGTGTTCATGTTGAACACTGGCTTTCCTTTTGGAAATCTGGAATTTTGGTACATGCTATGGGGAAGATGCCTATGTGGTTAGCATGACATAAAACCTTGGCACTGAGTCTAACCGGACTGGTAGATGACATAGTTCACGTGTGTTGTCAGAATTTGACCCTGGAGCAATGAAGACCTCTTGGTAACTCCACAGGGAGAGGACTCTTGGAAGCTTGTGCCTGGTGTCCTCCACCCTTTGTCACAGGCAAACCTTTTCTCTTTGCTGTTTTTACTTTGGTTTTCCCTGTAATAAATCTCAGGTATGAGCACAACTATATGCTGAGTCCTATAAATCTCTCTAGTGAATAAGCAAACTTAGGTGTGGGTTTAGGATCTTTAACAAAATTGCATTATGTGAAGTTGTTATTATTTGATTTGAGGTTTTATATATAATTACAGTCGGAAGCTGATTGCACAGAATACCTGTCTTTGATTTTGTTTTGCTCAGTGCTTGTTTTGGAGATTCCTGTAGATCTGCAGCTATTGGAAGAAAGGCATAGAAAGGGATAAATAAAACAATGATGTCAGAAAACAATGTGAAACAAACAACAACCCTATTTCCTCAGAATAGAAAATCCAGAGCCCTAATGATTGGCAACATGTTCTATAACATGGAAGTTCCGCTCAAGAAAAGGAAAACATCACACTGACAATTTTCTTCAACTAAGCAGGGCTTAACTCCTTTTTAGAATAGTTATGAATCAATCAAGTAAGTGTGATAACTACAGAAAAACAATAATTATCATATTAGTATAATAGTATCCTTGTGCTTACAGAATTCTTCCCTAACTCGTTCCTAATTTATAATAAAACTAAAATCATGGTTCACCTGTTTAAGGCAGTTGTTGGCAGGCCAAGTCAAAGTCAAAGAAATTGTATCTAAAATGTAGGGATATCCATGGATATTCCATCAAACTCAACATGTATGGAAACTTACTGCTCTTTCCAGTTGAATTGTTGCTCTTTCTTGCTCATATGAAAAAGTCCTAGTCTTCATGTCTGACCTAAATGCCAGTGCACCACCTGGAAACTTATCGGTCACCTTAGATTTCTTTCTCCTCGCCACTTTTTGCATGCAATCACCAGGAAATCATATGAACTTAGCCTCCTACTGTCTCCACTTATTTTGCTACTGTCAACTGCCCTAGTCAAACATGGGCTCTTAAGAAATGGCTTTCATAGGGACTATTATTGTTCCATATCAAATTAATAAGATTTTTCTAAGCAGAAAAAAAGACATAGACCTAGAAAAAAAACCAACATTTCAAATGGAGTAAATATAGCTTCCTGACTCATTTCTGTATGGATGGGTGAAAACTTCATAATGGACTGATGCTAGTCCAAGGAGGCAAAAGCTTCCCTTGTCTCCACGTTTCTTTATGTGGTTTCCTTCTATGTACCCACTACATGAGGGGTCAGTCAGCAAAGGAGGGCCCACAGGCCAAATACGAGCTGCCATCTAGTTTTACAAATAAAATCTCACTGGAACGCAGCCATGCTTGTTCACTTACAGATTCTCTAGGACTGCCCTCACACCACAATGGCAGACTTGAGTAGATATGGCAGACCACACGGCCTAAAATCAGGCCCTTTACAGAAAAAGCCTGCTGATCCCTCCGTCCTATCACAACCAGAGGGCCATAATCAAATCTCATCTTGTTCCTCTTCCAATCAAAACTCCCATGAATCCCTGCAGTAAACACTGCTGGCTCCCTACGTCAGTCTTCATTCTTGCTGGACAACCACAACTGTATTTGGACATTTACTGTCCTGATACACAAAGAAGGTGGTGTCTCCCCAGCTCCAAAAAGGGAAATGATTATACTATGCTCATCACAGTACCTAGTTTACCAATAACTGGTTTAGGAATAAGCATGTGATGTAACTCAGGCCTATAAAACTTTACTCTAAAGTGGTTCTCAACCTGTGGGTCGAGACCCCTTTGGGGTCGAACAACCCTTTCACAAGGGTTGCCTTAGACCATCGGAAAACACAAATATAATTATATATTTTTTTTGTGATTAATCACTATGGTTTAATTATGTTCAATTTGTAACAATGAAAATACATCCTGCATATCATATATTTACATTATGATTCATAACAGTAGCGAAATTACAGTTATGAAGTAGCAACAAAAATAATTTTATGGTTGGGGGTCACCACAACATGAGGAACTATATTAAAGGGTCGCGGCATTAGGAAGGTTGAGAACCACTGCTAGAGGAAGTCAACTGAAAGTCTGTCCATTTTCTCCCTATTTACAGGAAACACATAGGCCAGGCCAGTGTGGTTCAGAGGCTTGAGCATTGTCCCATGCACCAAGAGGTCGCTGGTTCTATTCCCACTCAGGCCACATGGGTTTCAGGTTTGATACTCAGAAGGGGTGGGCAGTAGGCATCAGATCAATGTGATGGTTCTCATTGCTATTTCCATCTCTCTCTCCCTTTCCTATCCTCTCTCACTAAATATCAATAAAACCATATTTTTTGATGTGTAAATTAATTTCTCAAAACATTTTAATCACATAAAGAGTTCAATTACATTTCAATCTTGGTTATTATTCTTTTTTTAAAATTTGTTTTATTGCTTAAAGTATTACAAAGAGTATTACATATGTCTCCTTTTCCCCCCTTGACTTTCCCCCAGCCTCCCCTACCCCCCAGTGTCTTGTGTACATTGGTTATGCTTATATGCATGCATACAAGTCCTTCGGTTGATCTCTTACCCCCTCCCCCTCCAACCCTCCCCAGTCTTCCTGCTGTAGTTTGACAGTCTGTTCGTTTTTTTTTTAAGTTAAAGAAAGCATTTATCTCAACATCACTAACCAAGGATATGCAGATGAAAGCCTTAATGAAGTACCAGCTCACTCCTCTCAAAATGGCTGTCATCAAAATATAAATAACTAACAAGTTTTGGTGAGAATATGGAGAAAAGAGAAAGCCTCGTGCACTGTTCAAGTGATTGTAAATTGGTACAGTCACTGTGGAAAGCAGCATGGACACTCCTCAAAAAATTGAAAATAGAACCGCCATTCCACTTCGGGATATGTATCCAACAGAAACATAAACACGAATTTGAAAAGATATTCACACCCATATTCACTGCAGCAAGATTTACAATAGCCAGGATATGGAAGCAGCATAGATGTTCTTCCATAGATAAATGAATAAAGAAGGTGCAGTATACACCTTGGTTCAAAGGTATATATATATATACATATATATATATACCTTGGTTCAAAGGTGTGTGTATATATATATAAGATTATATATGTGTGTATATACATGTATACTCAGACATAAAAAAGAATGAAATCTTGCCTTTTAGGACCTTTTAGGACCACATGCATGGACCAAAAGGGTGTTATGCTAAGTGAAATAAGATAAAGACAAATACTGTTTGATCTCACTTACCTGTGCAATCTAAAACAACAAAACAAACAAAACAGAAACACACCCTGTAGCTACAGAGAACAAACTGATGGTTGCCAGAGGATAGTTGAGGAGAGGGATGAAATAAAGAATATGAATAAGAAGTGAAAACTTCCAGTTATAAAATATGTAAGCCACTGGGATCTAGTGCACAGCACAGAGAATGTGTTAATTATTGTAATAACTTTGCTCGGTGACAGATGGTTACTAGACTTTTCATTGTGAACCCATCATAAGATATGTGAATGTCAAACCACTATGTCATACACCTGAAAGTAATATATTGTGTGCCAAGTAGACTTTAAAAAATTTAAAAATGAACAAAGCAGTGCTTTGGCCTTCACATATTGCCATATGAGAATAGGTTGCTTTGGAGCCATAGCCAATTACTGACCAGGAAAGCAGACATAAACACTGACAACCTCACAGCTGAATAAGGGACAACACCTGGGATCCTTATGTCATCACTGAGCCACCAAAACAATCCTGGTTCCTATTGTTTCAGCCTCTTAATTAGGCCACCTATTATCTGAAGCTAACAGCATTCTATCTGATAAGTTCCCAAGATCTCAAGATAAGATCTAGTCCTTTCTGTAGTACTAACGGCTTTCATAAGGCTGCCTTAGCTAAGCACTCACCTCATTCCCAACCTTTCCCGTAGTGCACATTTTCACATTGAAACGGTACTGCTCGTGAATCCCATAAACTTCAGGTGTACATCTTAGCTCTTGCCCTGCTGTTCCTGCTGCCTAACGTGTAATCGCAATACCTGTTCCCCCTGCCAAACATAACCCTTCTGGCCCTTTACCTGGCAAACTTCTCCTCCATCTGCATGCTTACTTTAAATCCCACCCACATTTTAATTTTTTTAATTTTTATAGTGTGTGTGTGTGAATTTTAGAGGACATTTATTAAAGTTGGGGATCGTGAAACAAGAAAGGGATGGGAAGTGAGCCTAGGCTCACTAAGTAGTCAGACAAAAGAGGGTCTTGGGGACAGGTTAGAGGGTTTGCCCGGGATAAATTGCAACTGACCACTGTTGCTCTGGTTGTAAGCCTCCTGGGGTCCCTCAGAGTTTGGGAGATGCATCCCTGTGGGAAAAGAAAGGGAGGAAGGCCTGGGGTGCAAGCACACCTTTATTTTTATTTGATTTTTAACTACTTAAAAACATTGATTAGAGAGAGAAAAGGAGAGAACTTTGATTTACTGTTCCACTTATTTATGCATTCATTGGTTGGTTCTGGTATGTACCATGACCAGGGATGAAATTGGTAACAATGCTTTAAGGACTGACCTACAGGGCCAAGGCCTCACCCCAAGGCCTCACCCACATTTTTAAAACTCTAATTCTCATCATGGACTTAAAGTGACTATAAAAAAAAAGATAATTATAAAGTCCTAGTGCATTCTACCACCTGGTAAGCACTGAATAAAGTATAGTAAGTAATAGGAATGACAATGACATTAACAAATTCTTAGAGGGCAGGGACTGTGTTTTTAAAATATTTCAATTCTGCAACATAAGAATGTCATTCAGTACCTAAAAGGCACCTAAGAGTTAAATAGTAGACCAGTAAGTAAATTAATAATTAAATTTTGAAAAAAAAATGGAAAATTCTGCTGAAAAAAAAACACAAAATAAAACAGAAATAAACCAGGGACGGCGCTCTCATATTATGAGAAACTTCAGGGTCAAAACACCATTTCATCCTTGTATTTCCTAAAAGTTGCAAAACCGGCCTACACAAGTCCTCTGATGAAGGTCTACCAAGTCCAAGGTGTCCTCATACATTTCCGATTGCACAATGAACTAGGAGCCACATCTGGGTAGCAATATGGAATTTTTGTCATTGTGAAACACTTTTGTACTTTTATTGTAATTTGTAGAGTCCTGAATTGGGTTATTTGAATACTTATTATGATTACTTTCTGATCAATGGTAACAGAGCATCTTGTTCTAAGAAATGACAATGTCCTGACAATTATCCAACAAACAGAAGGAAACATCTTGTTCTACTGAATCATCATATCTCATTCTGTTTTGACCTCTGAGGAATAAAGGTGATAACAGTGAGATCGTGTTGGCATTATATATGAAATACTCCATGATTCTCCACAGGTTTGGCCTTTCTGACTTCTGTGCTGTTGGTAGGTATCTTTGAAAAATAACCTCCTTGGGCCCTGCCAGCACAGCTCAGTGGTTGATCATTGACCTATGACACTGGAGATCAAAGTTCGATTCACGGTCAGGGCACAGGCCCCCTTTGCAGGCTCGATCCCCAGTGTGGGGTGTGCAGGAGGCAGCTGATCAATGATTCTCTCTCATCATTGATGTTCCTATGCCTCTTCCTTGTCCTTCCTCTCTGAAATCAAGAAAAACAATCTCATTGAGATTGTCACACACTAATAAGTGCTGTAGTTCCTATTGTTTGCCATTTGTTTGTGGTACCAGGAAAGTATTATTGAGTTCCCAGTTTTGGTGACTTTTTTAGTGAGACAAATCACTATGAAAAAACAGGTTTTCATTTACTCAATGTAATCTACTGGCTGTAAAAACTAAACAAAAGATTCATTTTTAAAACAAGTCCAATTAGTTACAAAGTGAATATAGAGGAAACATACAACAATGTAACTTAAAGTCATTTTTCTTTTTTACATAAAGATATCATATAGGATTTTAGGGTTAAGGACTAAATAAATGAACCTCTTTTCAAACACTGTTGCCCCAGGTTTTAAAATTACCTATATTAACTGTTTTAATAATACTGAATACTATTCTATTAAGGAAGAGATTAAGAAAAACTATACATGCAACTTACACATTATTTGTGGGTTTTCTTTTATTGCTCTTTCATTAGGAAAACTTACTCTTAATTCACCCATGGTAGGACCACCAAGAGTAATTCACTATCAGAAGTCTTACCAAGATTGCTATCGTCAGAAGATCTTATAGGTCTTTCTTTATATTTCGAAGGTAGTTGTTGTTCGCTATCAATAAAAAAGGTTATAAATAATATTACTCTGTCAATACAAACATAAAATATTTCCCTAATATTGTAAATTCTTAGAATATTTCAGATAACATCAGAGTCAATATTAAAACTTTAATTCTACTATACACTTCAAACTTGTAAGTTCTACAAACTTCTTATGAAGCATGTAATTTTTTTAAAAAAAAGCATGAAACAGTCATGATTTGAGGGTAATATATTTTGGTGAATTAACTAGAGTTAACTTGACATAATGGCAAGTCTCTTGAACTCAGACATCCCTGTTCTATAACCAACAGCTACTTTTTGTCAAGCAAGTCACTTTTCTATGGCTCAAGGTCCTCCTCTACAAAATAAGAGTTTTACTACCTTACTTTTGAAGGTTGTTTGAATAATTAAACGAAATAAGACAGCAAAAAGAGATGCTTGGAGAAACAGCAAGGCAAAGGAAAACTCTCATCATGAGCTTTATTTTTTGAAACTAATTTAGAATCCCAATGGAATCCCAATGTGGGTTTTTCATAGTTTCTAACATTCAAATGTTGCAGTTCTCAGAAAATATTAACTAGAGACCCGGTGTACGAAATTCGTGCACTCGGGGCAGCGGGGTCCCTCAGCCTGGCCTGTGCCCTCTCGCAGTCCAGGAGCCCCCGGGGGATGTCCAACTGCTGGCTTAGGCTTGCCCTCAAGCCAGCAGTCGGACATCGTTAGTGCTGCAGTGGAGGTGGTAGAGCAGTGGTTCCCAAACTTATTTGGTCTACCGCCCCCTTTCCAGAAAAAATATTACTCAGCCCCTGGAAATTAATTTTTTTAAAATTTTAATAGCAGTTACTCATTGCCCCCAAATGCACCTGTGGCCATCACCGCCCCCTGGATCGCTGCAGCGCCCACCGGGGGGCAGTAGTGCCCACTTTGGGAATCACTGTGGTAGAGGCTCCCGCCACTGCCACTGTGCTTGCTACTCATGAGGCCATCTCAGGGCTTCTGGCTGAGTGACACTGCCCCTGTGGGAGTGCAATGACTACCAGGGGGAAGCTCCTGTGTTAAGTTTCTGCCCACTGGTGGTCAGTGTGTGTCATAGCAATCGGTCATTCTGCCATTTGGTTGACTTGCCTATTAGCATTTTATTACATAGGATGGAACTACTTGACAGTCAATGTGCCCCACTGAGGGGTCCTGGATTGAGGGAGGGCACAGGCCAGGCAGAGGGACCCCACTGGTGCACAATTGGAGCTGGGGAGGGAAGCAGGAGTTTGGCCAGCCGGGGAGGGACCACAGGAGAGCTCCAGGGCATGTCTGGCCCGTCTCACTCAGTCCCAATTGGCTGGACCCCAGCAGCAAGCTAACCTACCAGTTGGAGCATCTGCCCTCTGGTGGTCAGTGCACATCATAGCGAACAGTTGAGCAGCCTTAGCATATCATTAACACATTATGCTTTTATTGGTTGAACGGATGACAGACAACCAGACACTTCGCATATTAGGCTTTTATTATATAGGATTTTGGTTATTACCTATTCTTTCTTTGTGGTTTGTAATTCAGGGTTTTTTAGCTACTATATAACTTGCAACTAAATGTATGTATAAATACATTACCTCATGAAGTCAGATAACACAATGTTCCCTTATTTTTGTTGTGAATCATGCCGACTGCAGAAAACTAATAGAAGTCAAGACGTAGCCTGGACCACTACTATCCCTTCCCTATCTACTCGCACTGTGAACCAGCAGATCTTTATGAGAATGATGCTTAATATCTCTGTCCACACCCAATTGGCTTGGATGACAGAATCCTACCTGTCACTAATGGATACTGATGAGTCATGATGAGGCCTTAGCAATTGTAAGGACCAATAACCTACTTTTGAATCAGAGCTTTCTAACTGGCTTCCATGTGAGGCATAATTTAAAATATTTTGAAACCTGAGGTAAATTAAACTCACTTGGGAATGTTTCATTCTTATGGCAAAGAGATCCTTTGAGGGGCCAACCTCAATTATGGAGTCTCAGGCAGGCTGCTGCCTACTTCTCTGGGAAAGGCAACATGGGACCTTCTATTACCTAAACAAAGACGTTCTAGTGTCCTTGGGGGGCAGATCTGGTAACAAAGGAGAAAGTCTGGTCTTTTCCTGCAGCTTTATTTCAGTCTCTCTGACAGCTTAGAATAGTTCCAACTAAGCCCTTCATTGTTTCACTGGCCCCAGCTTTAATAAATGTACCCTCCAAATATAAAACAAGGAATGAACAATTGTACCTTTCCATGTGATTGATTTTTGAAGCTCTAGTTACTAAAAATTCCACCATTTTCTCTCTGTTTTCATATTTAGCAAGTGAAAGTGGTGTGAAGTCATCCTGTATAAACAGAAAAACAGTTTATAATTTATTAAATTATATATATATATATATACATATATATACAAACTGCACATTAAAACTTACAAAAGATCCACTGAACTTACACATATAATATAGAATGTAAATAAAAAGTAGCCCCTTTTGCCCTGGCTAGTGTTCTCACTGGTTAGAGCATTGGCCTGCTCATGGAAGGGTCCAGGTTTGATTCCCATTCAAGAGATTGTACCTGGGTTGCAGATTTGGTCCCTTGCCCTGGTCTGGGTCTATGCAGGAGGCACCCACACATTAATGTTTCTCTCTCTCACCCCGCAATCCTTCGCTCCCTTCCACTTTCTCTAAAATCAATGGAGGAGGGGAAATACTCTGGTGAGGAGGAAAAAATAAATAAAAGGAGCCCCTATCTTCTCATCCCTGTGCAGTCACTGGCTGTTCTTCCCTTTAAAATGCCCCCCACTGCCTCTTCAACAGATTAACTGCAGCATCCTTCTCCAACTCTCACTTCCAACATTTACAGTACGGGTTCCCAGAATCTGTGTTCCTATCGTGGTGTCCTGTTGTTATTTTGTTGCCTGTGGACTGGGGCTTCCTCTTCCCTCTTGCACTCACCCAGCTCCCCTTGCTGGGACTAGGCCTCCTCCTCCCACCCATCCCCAGCAGCACCATTTCCTAAGCCCCTGCTAGCACAGCAGCCAGGCCCCAGCATCACTTCACTCCCCCAGGCCTTCAGCCTTAGTGGGCTCTGAGCCCATCTCCCACTCCCAGGCACTAACAGGAAGTTCTTCCTTCTGGGGTGGAAGGGTAGCTGGGAGGCAGAGCTTTGCCCCCTACCATGGACACTACATTTCTTCAGCCCTCCTTGCCTGGGTTTTGGAGTGTTTCCATGGTGATAGGGCCTGATCTATTGTATTCAGTGTATGTATGTGAGAAAGAAAATCTTTGTGTGGAAGGAAGGAAGGAAGGAAGGAAGGAAGGAAGGAAGGAAGGAAGGAAGGAAGGAAGGAAGGAAGGAAGGAAGGAAGAAAGGAAGGAAGGAAGGAAGGAAGGAGAAAGAAAGAAAGAAAGAAAGAAAGAAAGGAAGGGAAAGAAAGAAAGAAAGAAAGAAAGAAAGAAAGAAAGAAAGAAAGAAAGAAAGAAAGAAAGAAAGAAAGAAAGAAAGAAAGAAAGAAAGAAAGAAAGAAAGAAAGAAAGAAAGAAAGAAAGAAAGTCCTTGTTGCAGGCTAGTGGGGCTCAGTGGTTGACTGCTGACCCTTGAACCAGGAGGTCAGGGCACATGTCCAGTTTGTGGGCAGAATCCCCAGACGAGATGGGCAGGAGGCTGCCAATGGATAATTCTCTCTATATATATATCTCTCTCTCCCTCTCCTTTCCTTTCTCTTTAAAATTAATAGAACATATAATTTTTAAAAGGCTTGAAACTAAAGTGAAAACATGCATTTCAAATATTTTTCAAATAAAGTTACTTGATCTATACCTTATTTCTTGCTTCCATATTTGCCATACAGGAAAGTAGCTTTTCCACTATCGCTGTATTGTGGCCAAGGACAGCATAGTGAAGAGGAGTGTTGCCATGGATGTCCATTACATTTGGATTGGCACCATGGTCTAGAAGAATGGTTGCACATTCCTCTTGGTCATATTGTATAGCCTGTCAGTATTATGCCAAGAAGTAGATTATAAGTTCTAGGAATTCAAAGTAAACATTCCACAAGTTTCACCAATGTCTTCTAGTTAAATGAGACAAACTCATTTTTATTCTAAGTAATTAAATTAAACCCCCCTCATGTTGACATAGTTGCTAATACATACATGAATGAGAGCTGTTTTGTTGTCAATGTCACAGAGGTTCAATAGGCAATGTCTGCGTGTTAGCAGTCTCACCACTCTCGGATGGCCCTTGCAACAGGCCACATGCAAAGCAGTCCTATGAAAGTGAGAGGACTGCTTAGAGAATTAGAGGGCACCAGATGAAAGCATATAATATCCACATAATTGTAAACATTTCTCTCTATGCCTTCAAAGCAAATATTTAATTTTCTTCTGGAGACAGTACAATATTTATTAGTTTTTGTTACCACATTAGTGAAGGAAAAGCCTATTTGAATACGGAGAGATGACCTGGGAATTCAGCTCAACTTGGTTCTGATCCTGTTTTAATTGTCACTTATTAGCTGTCACTTGGCCTTTCTGGGCCTTAATTTCCTCATCAACAAAATGGGGATAAAAATAATAGGAATCTCACAGGACACCACTGTTTGTTTTAATGAGAATCTATGCAAAGTGTTTACTACAGTAACTTGCACATAAGAAACAGCTTAATAATTGTGGTATTAGTATCATTATTACTATTACCGCCACTTTACAAAGACAACATGTCAGTTAGCAAACTGATATCATTATACCTACTTTGCATATGTGTTTTAAGGATTAGAAAGAACACAGAATTTCAATTATTCTAAAATGCTTATATTCTCTCACTTTAACATCTCTGACATTGGAATCCAATTTTTAATTCAGAATGTCTTACAGAAGGCCAAGAGACATATGTAAAGATGCTCTAAGTCACTAATCACCCAAGAGATGCAAATTAAAATGACAACCAGGTACCATCTCACACCTGTTAGAATGGCTATCATCAACAAATCAATAAACAACAAGTGCTGGTGAGGATGTGGAGAAAAAGGAATCCTTGTACACTGCTGTGGTGGGAGTGCAGACTGGTGCAGCCACTTTGGAAAACAGTATGGAGTTTCCTCAAAAAATTAAAAATGGAACTTCCATTTGACCCAATAATCCCACATCTAGGAAAATATCACCAGAAATAAGAAACACCAATCAGAAAGAATATACGCACCCCTATGTTCATAGCAGCACAATTTATAATAGCTAAAATTTGGAAACAGCCTAAGTGCCCAGCAGCAGATGAGTGGATTAAAAACCAGTGGTATACCTACACAATGGAATATTATCTATCTATACTAATAAAAGGGTAATATGTTAACTAGACTGGATAGACCAGACATCTTTTGATGTCCTTCCGGATGTCTTCCAGACAAAGCCATGGTGGCGGGGGCCGAGGCAGAGGTGGTTAGGGGTGATCAGGCCAGCAGGGGAGAGTAGTTAGGGATGATCAGGCTGTCAGAGGAGAGAAGTAAGGGGTGATCAGGCCTGCAGGGGAGAGCAGTGAAGGGCCATCAGACAGGCAGGCAGAGGTGGTTAGGGGCAATCAGGCAGGCAGGCAGGTGAGCGGCTAGTTGCCAGGGGTCCCGGATTGTGAGAAGGATGTCCGACTGATGGTGTAGGCTTGATCCGTGCCAGTTTAGGCCCGATCCCACAAGCCTAAACCGGCAGTCGGACATCCCCTGAGGGGTCTCAGATTGGAGAGGGTGCAGGCGGGGCTGAGGGAACCCCCCATGCATGAATTTCATGCCTCTAGTCCTATATATAATAAAGAGATAATACGCAAATTGACCCTCACTCCATCAGGCCATCACAAGATGGCTATGCCCACAGCAGAGGCAGGGTTCCTGTAACAAGCCGTAATGAGCGATCAGCAGGGACCTGCGGCTGTATGGTGCTGAGTCAGGGTGGGGACCTGAGGCTGCGCCACCCGCCTGGCAGGGGTAGATGGGTAATCTCAGGCCATGCCCCTTGCCCTGGTGCCAGGCCGGGGTACCTGAGGCTTTACCCCCCCCACCCAGCAAGGATTGATGGTGGTGGGACTGGCTGGGGCTGGATCTTGCCCAATGGGGCTGGGTTCTGCCAGGTCTGGGTCTCGTGCGATTTCGAGGTGCAGCGGGTGGCTGGGAACTTGACTCTGGGTCCCGTGGTGTTCTCCAGACTCTGAGAGGAGGAAGATTTTCATATACATTTTACTAATTTTCTTTCAGCTCTGATACTTCTTTTATAGAGAAAGGGCAAATAGCAATATTAAAATATTTCCTCTAATTAATTCCCTTTTAATGTGCACGAATTTCATGCCCTGGGCCACTATTCTGTATTATAAAAAGGCCAGTGGACATAATGCCTTCACGCCGTAATGACCAAATGACCAGTCACCAGGAGATGCATGGAGCACCTCTCAGTACCTCCCCCGCAGCCCACAAGCTCCGATCACAGCAAGGCTGGCGGCCAGCCGGTGGCTGGGCGATGGGCAGGTGGTTGTGGAAAGTGGGTGCAGTGAGGCGGGCACAGTGAGGCTCACACATGTGTGGGGGGGTGCCGATTAGCGGAGCGCATGTGAGTGGGCAGGGACACTCAATTTTGTGCGCTGGCCTCTAGTATAAACATAAAAGCCTAAGCGACTGCTCGATCAGTAAATATGATGTGAACTGACCACCAGGGGGCAGAGACTGAACACAGGAGCTGCCCCTGGTTGTCAGTGTGCTCCCACAGCGGGAGTGTGGCTCAGCTGATGGACAGGCGCCAGATACAGGGCTTAAGGCTGGCCGCCACAGCCTGGAGACTGCAGCAGAGCAGCAGGAGCAGCGGTGGGGGCAAGTGCAGTGGGCTGGGCTGAGCCAAAGTGGCAGGCAGGAGCGGCAGGTGGCGTTGGACGGCCTGTTTCGGCCGATCCCCACAGGCCATGGTTCTCCTATATTTTCTATTTTATTACTTTTTTAAAGAAAAAGACCCAGTTAGAGAAAGAAAAACATCACATGATCTCACTTATATGTGTAATCTAATGAAGAAAACATACTGATGAACAAAATATATCCAGAGCTTTGGATGCATGGAATAGATCAACAGATATCAGGGTGATAGTGGGAGGACAGGACAAGATCAACCAAAGAACGTATATGCATAACCCATGGACACAGACAATAATATGGGAAAGTTGACTGGTGGGGTGGGGTTTGGGTGGAGGGAGGACAAAAAAGAAAAAAAATGGGAGAAGTCTGTAATACTGTCAGCAATAAAACAAAAAGAACATTTTTAAATGTTTTTTAAAAATTAGTTTTAATTGATTTGAGAGAGAGAGGGAAGGAGAGGGAGAGAGTGAGCGAAACACCGAGGTGAAGGAGAAGCATCAATTGGTTGCCTCCCATAGGCACCCCACCCAAGCAGTGATCAAACCAGAAACCTGGATAGGAGTCTTGACTTGAAAAGAACCTGAGACCTTTCAGTGTACAGGAGGGGTACCAGCCGATGCTCCCACCAACTGAGCCATACTAGTCAGGGCACTATTTTGAATGTTTCATTTTTATAACCACACAACTAAAAAGATTAATCTATAATCATTTACATATTATATGTAATAAAGCTATATGAAGTAAAACACACATGATGTGCTTACAGGCATAGGTGAAAAACAACTCAAGTGCCCATCAGTAGATAAGTAGATGAAAAAGATGTAGTACATTTACACCATGGAATACTATGCTGCTGTAAAAAAGAAGGAGCTCTTATACCCTTTGCCACAGCATGGATGGATCTGGAGGGTATTATGGTAAATGAAATAAGCCAGTCAGAGAAAGACAAATACCATATGATCTCACTTACATGTGGAATCTAACAAACAAAATAAACTGACAAACAAAATAGGAGAAGAGGCATGGATACATGGGCCAGACTGACAGATCTCAGGGAAGGGGTGGGGGAACTGGAAGAGATTAGCCGGAGAACATATGTGCATATGTGCACAGCCCATGGACACAGACAGCAATGTGTGAAGGCTGAAGGGGGCTGGGTGGTGGGCACTAAGGGGGTGAAATGGGGGACATCTGTAACAGTGTCAACAGTAAACATCAAATAAACATAAAAATATTCCCTTTACTTCTGAAGAGGCCAATAGTTGTCAGAAGATACCAAATCTCAAAAAATTTTCCAAAAAACAGAAAGTGAGAAATCAATTCATAATATTTACTAGAATGTCTGTATATGTTCACTAAAGGAAATGTTCATCTTATATAATAAAAGGGTAATATGCAAATTAACTCTAAAAGCAGAACTGGGAATGACTGTTCACTATGACACACACTGACCACCAGGGAGCAGATGCTCAATGCAGGAGCTGCCCCCTGGTGGTCAGTGCGCTCCCACAGGGGTGAGCTCTGCTCAGCCACAAGCCAGGTTGCCAGCTGCCAGTACAGTGGTGGTGGTGGGAGCCTCTCCTGCCTCCTCAGAAGCACTAAGGATGTCTGACCTCAGCTTAGGCTTGCTCTCCACTGGCAAATGGACATCCCCTAAGGGCTCCTGGGCTGCCAGAGGGAAGTCTGACTGCCAGCTTAGGCCCAATCTCCCCGGGAGCAGGCCTAAGCCAGCAGGTGGTCATCCCCCCAGACTGCAAGAGGGCACAGGCCGGGCTGAGGGACCCCCCCCCCCCCGAGTGCACAAATTTTTGTGCATCGGGCCTCTAGTTTATAATACAAATGCTCAGAAATAAATTTTATCACATTTTGCACATATTTTTCCATAACAGAAGATCATAGTCTGTTTGTATGTATAACCAAGCTGAGTCTTTCTTATTAATACACTGCTATTTTAAGAAGTGCTGAGTAAAACAAATTGTGTAATTTATCTAATTATTTCATAATGATATTTTAGTATAAAGAGAATTGATGTTTATAGAGAATACATATGTTAAGTGTGGTACTCAGCATCAAATTTCCTATTTCAAAATCAAAAGCAACTTAAATTGGAAGTAGCAATATAAAGACAATTGCTGGTCAACTTCACAAATTTTGTGGATGGAAAATATTATTTAACTCCTCTTTTAACTTATTCCTTTTCTTACCAGGAACACTAAATATTTTTTCCTTTGTCTGCTGGTCACTTATACTTATGCAAAAAGCACTTTGTCCACTTTCAAATTAGAGTTTTTTCTTGTTGATTTTAAAGGCTTCTCTGTAAAAGGAAGACATACTTTTTCCTCTGATACACATACATTGCAAATATTTTGCAAGCACATTTTCTTTGATTTTGATATTATTATTTTCAGATACACAGAGGGTTTGAATTTTTTATATTGCTCAATCAACCTCCTGAAATCTTGCTCTTGAAGTCTTGGTCAACATTTTTTTTAAAATGCATAAATAAACCTTTGTGCTTTCTTCTGGTACTTTTCTCATTTTCTATATTTAAAATTTTTAATTGGAAATTTATTTTAATCTAGTTATTTTCCCCCAATACTTTACAGAAAATGTCCACCATTTTTAATTGACCTTTTTCTACAAACATGAAATATCACCAGTATCAATTTCTAAAGTCTTACATATATTTGGGGTGTTTGGGCATTTCCCATTCTGTTCCAACTATTTATCTGTAAATAAATACTTTCTGAAAGTTTATAGCACCTGATGATAGCTAGAAGGCTAAACCTGTGTCTACTATACAAAATTTTCTTAATTTCACCAGATCAATGAAAGATAGCATGTAACTGAAACAATTTTAAAACATATTTACTTGGTTGTAAATTGATAAACATAGGAAGAGCACACATTTTGAGAAAGTGAGTCTTCTTAATCAGGACCACAGCCATCTTCCCACGTCAAAGTTCCTTCTGAGGTCCCTCCATAAAGAACACAGGTGCACACTGATATAAAGCGGGTATTGGATTTTATCCAAAGAACTTTTAGCTCAGAAGGTGATTGATTATGGGAATTATTTCTCTCATTATGCATTTTTCTATAGCATGTAACATTATAGTGTAAAAATGTGTACATCCTATATAATAGAAGCCTTATATGCAAATCGACCGAACAGCAGAATACCAGTCGCTATGATATCACTGACCACCAGGGGGAAGATGCTCAACGCAGGAGCTACCCCCTGGTGGTGAGTGTGCCCCCACAGGGGGAGCTCAGCTCAGCCAGAGCTGGGTTCAGGGCTGGTGAGGGCAGCGGCGGTGGCAGCAGCCTCTCCTGCCTCTGTGGCAGCACTAAGGAGCAGTGAGCAGGCTGGCGGTAAGGAGTGAGGGGTCCTGGACTGTGAGAGGGTGCAGGCCTGGCTGAGGGACTCCCCCCTTCCCTCAGTGATCAAATTCTGTGCACCAGGCCTCTGTCTAATACAAAATACTGTATATACTTAATTGTGTTTCCATTATTGATATGCAGTTACATCACTTAAAGGTTGTCAGTGAAGTGTTCTGTAAGAGGCATTGTGAGAGGGTCCTTATGTTGTTGTCTTTGCTCATGAAGTTGGTCTGAGGGCTAGACCCCAGGTCAGGTGTCCACCAGGGAGGAGCTACAGCGCCCTGGCTGACAGGAGGCTGCTCCCACCTGCTGAGACCTGCAAGGGGTGTCTCTCCCAAGTCCACCCACCTCCTCCCAGTGGACCCCAGGACCCCAGCCTCCCAGTCCCCATTACCTGCTCATCCTGTCCCTATCGTTCAGGCCACTTTTCCTGAACAATAGGATTTTCTTCACTTTCCGCACGTTGCCCACGCTGGCAGCTTTGTGGATCGCTCCCATATCTGTGTCTCGAAAGAGAGGCCTTGGGGTTCCCATGCCACTCCTCCCAGGATTGGTGGGCGAGTCCATGGCCGCCACCCTGGGACTTTTCAGAAAAGAAAACACCTTCTTCATGGTGGAGAGTCAGGGCTTCAGAGAAGCCTCACCTTCCCTCCACTTTTCGCGCCTCCTGAGCTCAATACTAGCTCTCTAGCCAACCACCTCATGCCACAGCATTCAAGCAGGGCAGTTTGGCAGTTTAGCATCTCTCCCCTCGGAATCGCAGTAACCAAGCAACGGCCTCTGACATCACTAGGCATGTGCATAGGGCCTTGTGGTCAAGGGCAGCCAGAGCCCATGTGCAAAGCCCAAGTAACTCAAATCGCAGAGACTGCCTGGTGGATGTGCCTCCCTGGTTAGAGCTTCTGCCTGAGCATCAGAGGGTGGCGGGTTCCATAACTGGTCAAGGGCATGAACCTAGGTTGCAGATTAGATCCCTGGTCCCATCAGGTGCATTCAGGAGGAAGTCAACCAAAGTCTCCCTCACATTGGTGTTTCTCTCTCTACCACCCCCACCCCTCCTCCTTCCCTTCCTTCCACAAAGAAACAATTAATGGAAATAATATACTCCGTGAGAATTAACAAAAATTAAAATTAAAATTAAAAAAATCTCAGTGATTGTCTGTGGACAGGTCTGGGTTCTTTTCAAACATCCCTGGGAGTTTGCCAGGTGTTTCCAGAGGCTTGCAATAGTTACCCCGTGAAAAAGCAGTCTTTGCTTATGACCAGGGCTAGGGTGGTGTAGAACTTCAGGATGCTCAAGGTCTGGTCCCTGAGAAAACTCCCATTAAAAACACCTCTAAATCTCCCAGTGCCCCAGTTTATATCTGTTCCACATCCCTCTGGCCCCAGACAACCTCCAGGGAATTTAGCAGATGCAACAACAGATGGATGTTTTCATGGTTTCAGAGATTGTGGCAATATGTGTCTGCAGGTGCAAATTTATGAGAAACCAGTGATCATTCTCCGGAAGAAAGCACCTTTCTGCAGGCCTCTTAATCCTCCCCTTTGGCCCACCTCTTACATTTTAATTTGTGTAAGAGGTGGGCCAAATAAATCTTTAACCAATCCCAGATTTATTTTGGAGCATGGTGTTCATGAAAGGACAGAACGGGGCTGATAACCGTGTTCCTAACTCCTCTTCAAGGAAAAGCCATAGAATGTATCAGTTGCTCAGCCAGCCCTTATCTCAGCCAATAGGAACGCAAGGAAACTAGCCCAAGGCCAAAAGTATGCTAGCCACCTCCTGTCTCTGTGTAACCAGACCCTAGCTGCACCCTACCCTTGCGTCATTAGCCCCCCGGCCATCACTCAACCAACCGGAATCGGCCAAATCAGTGGTCCGAGTAAGCCCCCACCCCCTGACCCAAGCCCTATAAATTCTTTGTTTTTCCAAGACTCCGGGCTCTCTTGCTTCCTGTCACTCCACTGTGTCAGTGGGGGAGGCAGAGGGACCAAACTAGCTAGTTTGAATAAATGACTCTTTGCTTTTGCATCGGACTCGGCTCCCTGGTGGTCTGTCTTTGGGGATTTTGAAATCTGGGCATAACATTTGGGGGCCCGCCCGGGATTCCCAAGACCCACTAGGGACCCCACTCCGGAGGGTCTGCTAACCGCGGTAAGTGTCTGTGTGTTGTCTGTTCTGTTCTGTGCGAGCTCGCTTCTGTAATCTGTGCCTGATAAGATCTAAGTGGACGCACTCGCGGATCTCAGGCAGGAGGAGTCAGGGGACGCCTTGGCCCTCCGTCTGGAGGGGTGTAAAAACCCCTCACGAGGGGAGTGGACTCCCCTCAAACCTCTGAACCTCTGGGACGTGGCGGGTCGCTCCCGCTGATTGGCAAACGGCCATCGTCCAGTTTTCTTCCGTGGGGGCGGAAGGCTGTTCTTAAGTGTCTTTGTCTGTCTGGTGTCTGTGTTCTTTTGTCTAATTTTGTGGACTCACTGGACGGACGTTATGGGACAGACTCAAACTACTCCTTTAAGCATTATGGTCATTTTAAAGTCAAGGGCTGGGCCAAACCTGCTTGCCAGCCTCAGGTGTGGTTTCCCAGAACTGCTGGGAACTTGGGACCTTGAAGCTTACTGAATTCAAATGATAAAAAACTTATGTCTTGCATTTTTGAAGTTTATTCTTAAAAATGTTACTGCTTAAGAAATGCTGAATATTTGACTTGCCAGCTAAAAGTTTAAGGTTCAAACTGAATTGGGAAAAATTGTATGTTGTGGTAGCTAAATGCCTTTGCTGAATGAATATCTGGTGAAAGAGTATAAATGTGGAGGAGGGAGCCTCCCCTCTCCGCTCCTTTGTGTGGCTTCACAACTTTGGTCAGGCGGGCATCTGAGTGAGGATCTGTGAAAACAGGTCACCCCCTCCCTTGTCTGTCTCTTGTCACCGATCATCATGAGGTCGGGACAAAGTAAACCTGCTGTTCTTAATTACATGTTAAAAAAATTTTAAAGGGGAATCCGCCCACTTAGTTAATATAAATTTCTATTAGTTGCTCTCTTCTGGGTTGTAAATTCGCTGTATTAAATTGAAATTTTGAAATTCTAGGCTAGAGTTAAAAGCTGGCTAAATTCCAAGATTGCTTGTAAGAAAAGCAAGAGAGAAGTCTTTTCAAGTTAACTGTTTGCTTAGCAAATTAACAAAGTAGCAAATTTCAAAGAACTTGTTATTCATAATTTTCTTATCTGTTTGGTAGACAAAGGGTTTACAGCTCTGCAGGTCTCAGAGAGATTTATTGCCTGTGACTGTATTTTGTTTAACTTGCTGTTTTCAATTGGTCTTTCCCTTCCTCCCTCATCCTGGTTCTGAAAGCATCTGTAACTGTATTTCAGGTAGTCTGCAGGTTTTCTGTCTGCAGGACACCTCCCGATACACCCGTTATATTTCCAGGCCGACTCTGTGAGGAAAAGCAATCGGGCCTGAGCTGAGAGAAAGGGGGTGGGGGCGTTAGCAGTTAAGTTACTGGCTGCAGACCTAACAGGTCTTATCAATGAACTTCAAGGCCACAAGAAGTAACTGTAAACAATGTAGTCTTTCTCTGCCCTAGGTTATTCTTTTTAACCCTTCCAATGCTAAATTAGACCAATACCTGTTCTTAGTTTGATCACAAAAGGTCTAGATATATCTTAAGAGTAAAAATACATTTAAAATGTGTTAAAATCCGCAGCCACCCTGGTGATATAAAACTGTTTGCCAGGCAGACGCAGCCCCTGAGAGCCAGGTCAAAGAAGCGAGGGGGCTGAATGCCTGAGCTGCCCGCAAGGCCCTGAAGCCCCTGGTGGAGAAGAAGCTGCGCGTGCGTGGATCAACGAGAGCCTACAGGAGCTGCAGCAGCTGCTGGCGGACACCGAGGTGCAGGCAAGCTGGAGAATGCCGAGGTGCTGGAGCTGACGGTGCCGAGCGTGCTGCGGGGCAGGGTTCGTGGGCACGAGCAGCTGCAGACAGAAGCCAGCAAGCGCTTCGCTGCAGGCTACATCCAGTGAACCCCCTGCTTGAGTCCATACCACTGTGAAAGGGCAGTGGCTTTCGAGATTTGCTGGAGGACGCTCTGGCTGGGCCCCGGGAGACCCTAGGTGGAGCAGCTGGCTCACAGGAGGGGCTGATATCCCCTTCAAGTGCATTCCCTTGAAAAAGGCCTGGTTGCTGCTCTGCCACAAAGGGAACTGGTAGAAAGGCAAGAAAGCAGGGCCCTAAGAGTTAACAAAAGGGCACTCTCCCTAGACCCTGGAGCCATCAGGACTTTAAAATTCTCCAAGAGAGGAGGAGTCTAACTCAGAGACTGGCCGAAACCTCATTGGGTTAGAAGAACCGGAGGCTGCATATTGACCTCATAGACTGCAGTTTGCTGGGCAGAGGTCCAAGCCCAGTTATATAGGGGTTAAACTACCTGTGTACAACAAAACAACTTTCTCCTGTGCCAGAATATATTTTAAGAAAATTGAATGCATAATAGACCAGTAAACTGGGACAAGTAGAATAGGAAAACTAAGCAGAAATCCTATCTTCCCTAAGCCAATAACATTTGGGAGCAAATGCTTTGCATTTGCCTCCCTAAACAAAGGTTAAATCGTTTATGTCAATCTGATTAGTGTCATTTATTATCCACACCCAGGGACAAATGAAGTTAGAAAATAAACCTTATTTTGATTAATTCTTTTATTCAGGAGGAGCCAACCCGGTCCCTCCCTGCAACATGAATGATAAAATGTATATTAAGAAATTTTAAAATTGCTCAAACCTTGCTGCCTTGGATCCAGTTCTGCGTATGTAAGAAGGAACAGAGTAAAGTTTAATAGCAGAAGTAAAGAGGCAGGCAGGGCAGAAGCAGGCCAGAAGAAGCTGGCAAGGCCATCCAAACCACCCAGCCGCTATTGGCCAGAGCCGCCTGAGGCAGACCTCCTCGGACTGGCAGCAGCTGATACCGACTAGGACAGACTGGGCTTTTTCCAACTGGGCCCCCATGAGCCGATGGTCAAAATGAAGAACGGGGGCCAGACTGTGAACTTTATGATTAATATAGCGGCAGAGCACTCGGTAGTTACTCAGAAGGTAGCTCCCCTCTCAGGACAGGAAGTCACCATGATTGGAGCTACCGGGACCACAGCTGCAGACTATTCTGCCGCCCCTGCCAATGTCAGTTAGGCGGCCATCAGGTGGTTCATGAATCCCTATGTTTACCAGTTGACCTGGTCCCTCTAATAGAAGCAGAAACCACTTTTGCCCCAGATAGCTCAGCACAGCCTTGCCTAGGTGAAAAGACCTCTCCAATGATCCTGTCCTTAGCAGTGCCGAGAGAGGAAGAATGGAGACTTTACACCCCCCAGCCAAAGGCCTCCACATCTGTTCTTGTCAGGCCACTATCAGGGGACTTGGGCAGTGTTCCTGTTATCTGCCAAAATTCCCAAGACTGTAAAAGTACTTGTTCACTGAAAAGGTGTAAATGTAAATGTTTATTTAATGTTTATATGTCTACTTAGATATAAATATTTATAAATAAATAGAACCCCCGGTTAGTTTCCTGGTGTATTCTGGAGCAGCCTATTCAGTCTTGACAGAGCCAATGGGACCAGTAACATCTAAGAAGACACCAGTTCTAAAAGCCACCGGACAAACTGCCTTTTTCCTTGGACATCAAAGAGGACTGTGGACCTCAGAAAGAACATGGTAACTCATTCGTTTCTAGTCATGCCAGAATGCCTGTACCCCTTACTTGGACGTGATCTCTTACAGAAATTACAAGCCACCCATAAGCTTGTTCGAGATGCCCTGCCAGTGCCACCTCGGACTCTGTACATCCTTTCCAGCCTGGGGGCTCAATGTGGGTAAAGAAGTTCACAACCCCAGGACTCACCCCAACTTGAAAAGGACTATTCCTGCAGAAAATTGTATAATAGACTCAGATGATGCCTGCATCTTCATAGACATGGCTTCAGAAAGACAAGGACAATTTTACCTTATATAGAAAGATCAAAGAGTGGACTTTAGTCACCTCCCTAAAATGTTTGTATAGCCCTGCCATATCTCATGTTTAGTAGCGGAGGATTTGGCTGCCTGAAGCGGCCATGATGCCAATATTATGTTTCATTATATTGATATGTTATATTAACCTTTAATTCTCTTGCAGGTTTGAATGTATGTTGGCTATCCTGGAAGGGGACTGTGTGGGGTGAACCCCAAGAGTAGAGGGTGTCTGGCTGCCAAGAGGGCAGGTGCCCAACTGGGCAAAGAAGAATACCCATCAGGTTTTGGTCTCTATTAAAAGACAGCTAACAGTTGGCAGCCCGTACTGTCAGGGATAGTACAAACCTCGCTGTAGAGAGCTGGGAAAAGCCTATTTGGAATGAAAGGTCTGAGGCATGGTTGTGCATTTTTAAAGAACATAAAAGAAGGTTTAAAAGCTAATCTGAAAGTATGAAATTTAGAAAGAAGAAGAGAAACGTTAAAAGGACTAACAAGAAAAATCAGAAAATCTTAGAGCAAATCAGTATGTTTTTCTCCTTATATAATTCCTCTGAAATCTGGCAATGCTTAATAAGTCATGGCAATACATTTCTTTGCATGAAATCAATAAGACCGGTTTTCAATAGTAATTTTATTAACTGGAAACTTTGACTGGAATGTCATGTTTTAAAGAAACCTGTCTGAGCTCTTAAGACTTAAAGCCAATAAGAGTGCCACAGGAAAAGCCTGGTATCCTGCTTGGGAGCCCTGAAGATGGCTGGCGCTGGAGCGTCAGGCCCATGCCCTACCATCAACGGCGGTTGGCAAGAGTAGAAGGGGAGCAATAAGGATGCCTCTGCATCCCTGCGGAACCCCCACTCACTCTGGGCCGCAACGAGTAGGAGGGCTACTGAGATGGGCCTTAAAGCCTAGAGTGTGAGCTCAGGTGGAGTTACTACAGGTGAGGGATTCACCTAACTCAGCAGATGCTGCAGGCAGGCCTGATGGCGGCTGAATGGCTTGGCTTCCTGGCCCTACGGGGCACGTTAAGATTCAGTCATGAAATTCCAGCAAAGGTAGTCAGTTACCATTCTTGTTGTGTTATGCAAACATCAGGCCAAATTGAATACAGTAGATAAATTAATATTAATTTAGCTTTTTGATAGCCATAGAGGAATTTAAAAAAGAAAAATCCTATTTCAATAGAGGTTGTTAAAACTAAAAGGGTTTCTTTCCCTTCCACCGGGCCATTTGTTATAGTTTGTCTCTGCCAGGTCACAAGCCCAGCTTCTTCTGTGCCCAGGACAGCAAGGAGCCTGACTGGAAGGTGACCTCTAACCAGGCACACCTGCTGCAGATCACCCTCAAGAAGACAGCGGACCTCGGCGGACCCCTTATAATCCTCCTGATGCTGTTGACTTTCGGCCCTTGCATTATTAACAGATTAGTCCAATTTGTCAAGAAGTGTATAAAAATAGTTCAGTTGATAGTTCAGTCCGTCTCATGATTGAGCCGAAAGTTCCAAGACAAGGGGGGAATGAAAGGACAGAACGGGGCTGATAACCGTGTTCCTAACTCCTCTTCAAGGAAAAGCCATAGAATGTATCAGTTGCTCAGCCAGCCCTTATCTCAGCCAATAGGAACGCAAGGAAACTAGCCCAAGGCCAAAAGTATGCTAGCCACCTTCTGTCTCTGTGTAACCAGACCCTAGCTGCACCCTACCCTTGCGTCATTAGCCCCCCGGCCATCACTCAACCAACCGGAATCGGCCAAATCAGTGGTCCGAGTAAGCCCCCACCCCCTGACCCAAGCCCTATAAATTCTTTGTTTTTCCAAGACTCCGGGCTCTCTTGCTTCCTGTCACTCCACTGTGTCAGTGGGGGAGGCAGAGGGACCAAACTAGCTAGTTTGAATAAATGACTCTTTGCTTTTGCATCGGACTCGGCTCCCTGGTGGTCTGTCTTTGGGGATTTTGAAATCTGGGCATAACATTCACATTTAAGAACTTACTTAAAAAATGGCTATTCACCTGTCCCAAACCTTTTCTCACCTAGTTTAAAATGTCACTTTACCGTGCATTAAACTCTCAGGTTATGTTTTTTGTTTTTGGGTGGTCTGTTTTATCCATTCAACTGTCTGATTCTTTTTGCATCAGCACTGCACTATTTTAACTTCTTTATAAAACGTATTGTAGTGTTTTACAGTTTCAATGTTCCCCCTCTTTAATATGCTTTTTCTGGCTCCTCCTGGCCATGTTTACCTTGAAATTATTTGAAATGAAGTTTTGATCAGTATTCCAAGTTTTAAAAGAAATCTTAGTGAAATTTTAATTAGCTTGAGAATTAATTTTAACTGATAATCTCTTGAATCAGTATATGCAGATACATATGATGTCTCTCAATTTATTTAAGTCCTATTATATGTTCCTCTTATCTTTTGGTAGTTATTTTTTTAAATAAACTTTTAAAAATATTCTTATTTATTTAGACAGAAAGAAACATCTGTTGTCCCACTTATTTATTCTTTCATGGTTGCTTCTTCTATGTGCCTGAACTGGGATTCAAACCCACAACCTTGGCATACCTGGATGATGCTCTAACCAACTGAGCTCCCAGGCAGGGCAATACTTTCATCTTTGGATTTTTGGTTTGTTTTTGTTGTTGACACTATTAGCGACGTGGTAGTATTTTTCCTTATGTAAATCCTGCCCACTTTAGACATATCAGGGATTTTTCATTTTTTATTGTGATGGAATACTTTTCCATTATCATTATAAATTATTATTATATTAATATCTTTACAGTTGACAATCAGACTGAAGAAGTTTTCAAGCTGTACTTTTGTAACTGGTGAAGGAGTTGACAGTTTATGGAAGGTGTGCAGGGAAGGCAAACTGGATGGTAAAGATTTCACCAGGAAAATGTCTTATTGAGGAATTTTATGATGCAATAAAAAAACAAGAAAAGTAAAATGCAAGCAAGAGAGGCTGTTTTTATTGAAGGGTAAGATAATTTTTTTAATGACATAAAATATCTATTTTTTCCTCAAATCCCTTTAGCCAAATTTTTCAGTAATTCGCTTACTGAGCTGATCATCTTCACCATTATGAAGCCTCTTGTGCTCCATACATGTTCTATATTCTTTAAGATTTACAAACTTAAAATCTAAATACTCATTTCCCCTTGCTTACATCTTTCTCTATCAGCAACTCCTGTCTTTTCATCTTTAGTCCATTTCTTAGGAAGGTAAAATAGGTTGACTCCATAGTCCACAGTAACTGGTATAAACATGTGAACACCAACAGAGACTCCTTTTAGTGTAGTAGTTGATCCAGCAATTCCAATAGGACCACACCTGCTATGGTGGGTGAAACACACAGGAGCAGGAGCAGGCCCAAGGCAACAGCTAATGCAAAACCAGCTATCTAAGAGCTCACCACATTCCTACTACATTTGCTAATGATTTCAGGAGCTAGCCAAAATGAAGAGCAACAGAAACCAACATTGCATAAAACGCACCAGGAAAATGTGAAAGTTTGGTAAACACATCTTACAGCAAGACAAACACATAGATTTTAATTTAGGGAGTTATTCTTCTGTGGCCATTTATTGCCATTTTGTTCTTTGGTTCAATAGTTCGCAAAATTGCTTGGAAATGGAAACTCAGAAGCTGAGTGCCTGGACCTTCCGCAAAAATTGCTGCTGGTGAAGGGGTCCCTGCTGAGGGACGAGTGCCTTCATTGGTAAAAGAACAATTAACCAAATCAACAACAAAAAATTCTCAAGACAACTCAGCTCAGCTAGACCAACTGGTTTTTTGGGTGTGGGAGTGGTTTAAACTATGATGACTAAGCATTTGCCTCCTTCAGCAGCCCAATTAGAAAATGACCTATTGTACCTTATTTGCTCCTCAGATTTACAGGAGAGGCTCTCTGTAGTGACAGGTGACCTGAAGGCTCTGGCATTCCTGATTCAGCCTGCACTGAGGATCAAAGACATGACCCGGCTGCAGAGAGGTAGGAACCAGTCACCAGGACTCCAGGTCAGTGGACCCTGGAGTTTCTCTATGGACCAGAGATAGAGTAAACGTTAGGTCAACTCTGAGTTTCTGCGTTTCCTTGGACAAACGAGCAATTGGAATTTAAAATTTCCCATTCCTAGATTTTTGTGGAACCAATTTTGGACCCAGAGCAGATGCCCTGTAGAAAGGTATTGCTTGGAATCCTCATGCCTATCTAAGACTCAAATAATGCCCTGGTTCTGCTTTCCTGCACACTCATTTAAGTTATGCTAATGGAATTCATAATGTGTAGACTAGTATTTGTTTTGTAATGAAAAATGACTGAGAGATGGATGCCTTACCAAATCCCTTAGCAAACATTTTCCAATTCCAGTTCAAAGGCTGTCATTAATGTGTTTTCCCTGTAAGAGTAACCAAGAAACATGTGGAACACTCTTCCACAACTGATTCATTCATTCTCTGGGATGTGCAAAACCAGGGCAGACTTGAAAATGACCTGATCATTGAATGTCCTTGTGAGCCAACACACAGATCCATCAGCAAGTGGAAGTCCTAACTGATGAGGTGTAAAGAGAACTTTGATCCAATCTTTGGCTAAATGCTAAGCAATGCAGACCCAGCAGCAAATCTTAGGAAGCAAGATTTAAACATTTTATAAATGGACATACATGAATGTCTGCACACTCCAGAAGGGACAAACTTCACAAATTTGCTGGAGGAAACTTATTAGACAAAACAAGGACAACCCTTTAAAAAGAAAATCAACTCCCAGGGATTAAAAATGGTGGCAGAGTAAGAGGATGGTGCATGGACATGCTCCCAGGAACAAACTGGAATTGCAACTAAAATACAAAAAAACTTCCTGAATAATCAACAGAAGACTTGCAGGAGAGAACCCTGATACCCAAGGACCGAAAGTGGAGACTGCATAAAGACTGGTAGGAGGGGCAGAGGTGGGGAAGGGCTGGTTGGATGCCTACAGACAGCAACTGAAGTTGCAGAGAGATATCTCAGCTGTGGCAGGGGTGGGGCGGGGGGAGCAAGGGGGTGCCACTAAGAACTCTGGAATCTAATCCCCAAGCTGGGCCCCTCAGCAGAGAGCAACACAACTGAGGAGGGTACCCACATACCATCTGGCAGTGAAAAGCAGCAAGGTTGCTATCTGCCAGGGAGTGACAGCTGAAAATTCAGGCACCTTCTTAAAGGGCCAATGCAAAACATTCCCTGTGGAGTCTCCCACCTTGTGCTCTGGCAGAGGGAGGGTGGAGTGGACTGGAGCTGTGTGAGCAGAAGCCAGGATTGTAGACTCATGGATTAGAGCTCAAAAGACAAACACCCCCAGTTTCCTGGGCTGAGTCATTCTCTCATGCAGCAAAGGACATCTTTCCCACATAGACACCTGCCTTGCCTCGGGGGAAGACAGTTGACTCACCTTATTGGAAAACACCATGCCCGGAGCCACCTAAGAGACAAAAAAATAACAATTAGCTTCCAGGCAGAAGCAACTGCCCCACCCTGTTGAAAAATCTCACCACACCTGAGGATGATTGCCTGGAGGCAATTCAAGTCTATCAGTCTCTAGGCCAGTG
Organism: Myotis lucifugus; assembly: GCF_000147115.1. Lineage (NCBI taxonomy): Eukaryota > Metazoa > Chordata > Mammalia > Chiroptera > Vespertilionidae > Myotis > Myotis lucifugus. The sequence continues at coordinate 55,336 of NW_005872220.1, forward strand.
GTTCTCAACCTTCCTAATGCTGCGACCCTTTAATACAGTTCCTCATGTTGTGGTGACCCCCAGCCATAAAATTATTTTTGTTGCTACTTCATAACTGTTATTTTGCTACTGTAAACAATCTGTAATTATATATGTGTTTTCTGATGGTCTTAGGCGACCCCTGTGAAAGCGTCATTTGACCCCCAAAGGGGTCGCGACCCACAGGTTGAGAACCGCGATTCTAGGCAGAGGCAGTCTCTGGAGGCTTTGAGTCTTTATGTGGTCTACTTAATCAGAAACAGCCTTTAACAGTGTTCTGCACCAGAGACTGAGAGCTATAGTCACAAACTCAAACAGACAGCCAAAATGAGGAAACAAAGAAACAACCCCCACATGAAAGAACTAGAGAATTATCTAGGAGAAGAGATAAATAAAGCAGAGATAAGAAATTTATCTGAAACAGAGTTCAGAGTGATGATGGTAAAGATGCTCAACAGCATGAAAAAAGATATAGTAACTGAAAAAAGAACAGTCGGAAATAAAGAGTGATATAACACAAATAAAGAACACATTGGAAGAAATACAAAGCAGATTAGGGGAAACTGAAGATCAAATCAGTGAATTAGAATACAGGGTTGAAAAAATTCACTCAATCAGAGAACAACAACAAAAAAAATTAAAAAACAGGAGGACAGTTTAGGGGAGTTGTGGGACAACATGGAATGTAACAATTTTAGAAGAGCAGGTTTACCAGAAGAGGCAGAAAGGGAGAAAAGAATAGAGAACATGTTTAAAGAAATAATGGCAGAAAACTACACTAACCTGGTAAAGGAAAAAGGCACATAAGTTCACGAGGTATAGAGAACCCCAAGTAAGAAGAAACAAAACAGGCCCATCCCTAGACACATCATAATTAAAATGCCAAAATTTAGAGACAAAGAGAGAATCCTAAGGGCAGCAAGAGAAAAGCAAACTGTTCCTACAAAAGAGATCCCATAATGCTGACACCTGATTTCTCATCAGAAACCCTTTAAGCCAGATGGAAATGGCATGAAGTACTCAAGGTAATCAAAAACAAGGATCTGAAACAAGATTACTATATCCAACAAGGCTATCATTCAATATAGATGGTCAAAGAAAAAACTTCCTAGACCAAAAAAAAAAAGGCTAACCAAGTACATCACCACCAAGCTAGCATTAAAATAAATGCTAAAGGAACTGCTGGCTGTAATGAGAAGGAGAAACACAGAGAGAAACCTAGACATACAGAATTAAAATGGCAATAAATAAGTACCTATCTGCCGGCCAAGATGGTGGCAGGCAGCCAGGCAGCTTGAAGCGAACAGGGAGGCTTGCTTGCTCCAGTGACAGCAGACTCCAACGTTCCCCGCCTGACTTGCCGGCCTCTCAGCTGCAACTCTAAGCAACTATGTTGCAAATATAGAAGCTAAACAAAACCCCAGAAACCTGCTTTAGTCAGCCAGGATTCAGCCAGCTGGACTGCAACATTGTATCAAATACAGAAGGTAAACAAAGGCCAGAAACCTGCTTTCAACAGCCGAGGCCTCAGAGGTAAAACTGGCCCAGAATTTTAAAAAAAAGAAAAAAAGAAGAGGTTGGGAGCTTCAGTCACCCGCCAGCCTGAAAATGGCCCTCAGGCCCTCAGCCAGACTGGCCAGGCACCCCAGTGGGGACCCCCACCCTGATCCAGGACACCCTTCAGGGCAAACCAGCCAGCCCCCACCCGTGCACCAGGCCTCTATTCTATATAGTAAAAGGGTAATATGCCTCCCAGCACCGGGATCAGCGTGACAGGGGGCAGCGCACAAACCCCCTGATCACCCTGCAGCTCTGTGTGAAACAGGGGGCGGGGCAACAACCTCCCTATCCGCCCTGCTCTGTTCATGACAGGGAAGGTGCCCCAACCACCTGATCAGCCCTGCTCTGTGCCTGATGGGAGTAGCTCCCCAACCCCGATCGCCCTGCGGCTCTGTGTGTGACAGGGTGCGGCGCCGCAATCCCCTAATCGGCCCTGCTCTGTGGGTGATAGAGGGTGGCGCCCAAACCCCCCCGCCACAGGCCCTGCTCTGTGTGTGATGGGGTAGAGCCATAACCTCCCCATCGGCCCTGCCCTGAGTGTGACAGTGGCTGTGCCCCAAACCCCTGATCCGCCCTGCTCTGTGTGTGACACGGGCCGGTGCCCCAACTCCCCTATCGGCCCTACTCTGTGAGTGACAGGGGGGAGCTCCCCAACCCCCTGATGGGCCCTGCTCTGTGTGTGACAGGGGGGGAGCTCCTCAACCCCTGATCGGCCCTGCTCTGTGTGTGACAGGGTACGAAGCCCCAACCCCCCTGATGGGCCCTGCTCTGTGCATGACAGGGGGCAGCACCCCAACACCCTGTGTGTGACAGGGGGCAGTGCCCAAACTCTCCTATCAGCCCTACTCTGTGAGTGACAGGGGGGAGCACCTCAACCCCCTGATCGGCTCTGCTCTGTTCGTGACAGGGCCGAGCTCCCCAACCCCCTGATGGGCCTTGCTCTGTGTGTGACAGGGGGGAGCTCCCAAACCCCCTGATGGACCCTGCTATGTGAGTGACAGGGGGCAGTGCCCCAACCCCCTGATCAGCCCTGCTCTGTGTGTGACAGGGGGTGGCCCCGCAACCTCCCCATCGACCCTGCCTTGAGTGTGACAGGGGGCGGTGCCCCAACCCCCCAATTGGCTCTACCCTGAGAGTGACTAGTGGTGGCATCATAACCTCCCGATCCACCCTGCTCTGTGCATGATAGGGGGCGGCACCCCAACCCCCAATAGGCCCTGCTCTGAGCCCTATCAGGGGCTGCAGTTAGGGATTGGGCCTGCCCTCTGCCACCCTAAGCCAGCAGGTCGTTATCTTCCGAGGGGTCCCAGACTGCAAGAGGGCACAGGCCAGGCTGAGGGACACCCCCTCCCCCCCGAGTGCACAAATTTTCGTGCACCAGGCCTCTAGTAAGACAATAAAAGACAGAACTTGGCTGGATATCCTGGCTAGAGATCCTGGCTAGGCTGCTGATCAACTGAATGCTGTCTCCATGTCATTCCTTTTTGGCTGACTCTGTCCACACCTTTGGGGACTCCTCGTCCTCCTGGGATTGGACCCCAACATCTATCAATAATAACCCTAAATGTAAGTGGGTTAAATGCTCCAGTGAAAAAGCATTGGGTAGCTGAATGGATACAAAAAAACAAAGGATTAAAAAAACAACAACAACCTAAATAGCTTATGAGAGTACAAAGGGACAGGCCTAAAGAGAGACTCTCAGTCCCAGTAATTGGAACCTGAGAAACACAATAGTACAGAAGACTGGGATCTTAAGCCAGCCAAAGGAACACTTCACTTTTTCATTTTTATTTTTTTAGTTTTTATTATTTTGTTATCTCTTTTTTTCTTTTTTTCTTTGTTTTCCTGTTTTTATTTTCTATTTCTTTTTACATTATTAGAAATAAACTACAATAAAAACAATAAAAACAATCCAAAACACTCAAATATTCTGAAGCTGAATAAATATTGATTGGGTTACCAATGAGATCAAAGAAGAAATTAAACATCCTTGAAACGAATGACAGTGAAAACACAACAATCCAAAAACTATGGGACACAATGAAAGCAGTCCTGAGAGGGAAGTTTATAGCTCTACCTGCCTAACTCAAAAAACAAGAAAAAGTGGTAGTAAATCATCTAACTCTACAACTCAAAGAATTAGAAAGAGAGCAACAAGAAAATCCCAGAGTGAAAAGAAGGAAGAAAATAATAAAGATTAGAGCAGAAATAAATGATATAGAGACCAATGTAGAGGGCCGCCTGGGAGGCACCTAGGCATTTTCTTATAATTATTCTCAGCTGAACTCAGAGCATAGGCAGCTACGCCCTAGGAATATGCTTCCCCAATAAGGCTGACATGTTAATCAGGCAGGGGCGGAACTAGATATGTAAATCTAGGCCTTTAAAATAAACCTGCTGTGTGGCTCAGGCCGCTTTGTGCCGCCTCTCTATCAGAGAGGATGGCGCCGACCTGGTCTGCGTCTTGGTCTTTCTTTAATTTCTTAATCCTCAGCTCCTCCACTCAGCAAATGGACTGTTTCCTTTTCCATGCGGGACATGGAAAAGAGAGAAACAGCCTCCCCACAGACCAAAAACACAATACAACAGATCAATGAAACCAAGAGCTGGTTCTTTGAAAGGATAAACAAGATTGATGAACCTCTAGCCATGCTCACCAAGAAGCAAAAAGAGAGGACCCAAATAAACAAAATCAGAAATGATAGAGGCGAAATAACAACAGACCCCACAGAAATACAAATGATTGTTAAAAAATACTATGGACAACTCTACTCCAACAAACTAGACAACATGGAGTAAAATGGACAAATTCCTAGAAAAATACAACATTCCAAAACTCAATCAGGAAGAAGCTAAGAATCTCAATAGGCCAATAACTCTGGAAGAAATTGAAGCAGTCATCAAAAAGCTTCCAGCAAACAAAAGCCTGGGGCCAGACAACTTCATAGGGGAGTTTTACCAAACATTCAAGGAAGAACTACATCCTATCCTCCTCAGACTATTCAAAAAAATTCAAGAGAAAGGAACACTTCCAAACTCATTCTATGAAGCCAGCATCACCCTAATACCAAAACCAGGTAAAGACAACACAATGAAAAAGAATTACAGGCCAATATCCCTCATGAACATAGATGCCAAAATCCTCAACAAAATCTGAGCAAATCGGATCCAGCAATACATCAGAGAGATCATACACCATGACCAAGTAGGATTTATCCCAGGGATGCAAGGATGATACAATATCTGCAAATCAATAAACGTGATACATCACATAAACAAATTGAGAGATAAAAACCACATAGTCATATCAATTGATGCAGAAAAAAGCATTTGACAAAATCGAACACCCATTTTTGATAAAAACTCTCAGCAAGGTGGGAATAGAAGGATCATACCCCAACATAATAAAAGCCATATATGACAAACCCACAGCCAACATCATACTCAATGGGCAAAAATTAAAACGATTTCTCTTAAGAACAGGAATAAGACAGGAATGCCCACTCTCACCACTCCTGATCGACATAGTACTGGAAGTATTAGCCATTGTGATTAGACAAGAAGAAGAAATAAAAGGCATCCAAATTTGAAAAGAAGAAATAAAACTGTCCTTCTTCGCAGATAACATTATATTGTACATAAAAAACACTAAAGACTCCATAAAAAAACTATTAGACTTAATAAATGAATTCAGCAATGTAGCAGGATATAAAATTAATGCCAAGAAATCACTGGCATTTCTATACACCAATAGTGAACTTACAGAAAGAGAGACTAAAAAAGCAATCCCATTTACCATCACACCAAAAAAATTAAGCTACCTAGGAATAAACTTAACTAAAGAGGTAAAAGACTTCTACTCAGAAAACTACAGGACATTGAAAAAAGAGATATAGGAAGACATAAACAAATGGAAGAACATACCATGTTCATGGATTGGTAAAATCAACATTATTACAACGTCCATACTACCCAAAGCAATCTATAAATTCAATGCACTCCCCATTAAAATACCAGCAGCATATTTCAAATACCTAGAACAAACTTTCCAAAAATTCCTCTGGAATAAAAAAAGACCCCAAATAGCCACAGAGATCCTGAGAAAGAAGAACAAAGTAGGTGGGATCTCAATACTAGATATCAAGCTGTATTACAAAGCCACTGTTCTCAAAACTGCCTGGTATTGACACAAGAACAGACATATAGATCAATGGAATAGAATAGAGAACCCAGAAATTGTCAAGACAGTCTCTTCAATAAATGGTGTTGGGAAAATTGGACAGATACATGCAAAAAAATGAAAATAGACCACCAACTTACACCATACACAAAAATTAACTCAAAATGGATAAAGGACTTAAATGCAAGATGGGAAACCATAAAAATACTAGAGGAATCCAAAGGCAAAAATAATCTCAGACATATGCCGAAGCAATTTCTTCACTGATACAGCTCCTAAGGCATTGGAAACTAAAGAGAAAATAAACCAATGGGACTACATCAAAATAAAAAGCTTCTGCACAGAAATAGAAACCATCAACAAAACAACAAGAAATCCCAGTGCATAGGAGAACATATTTGCTAATGTTATCACATTTATAGGGAACTCATACAACTTACAAGGAAGATAAATGATCCAATCAAAAAATGGGCAAAGGACCTAAATAGACACTTTTCAAAAAAGGACATTCAGAAAGCCAAGAGACATATGAAAACATGCTGAAAGTCACTAATCATCTGATGGATGCAAATCGAAATAACAATGACGTACCATCTCACACCTGTCAGAATGGCTATCATCAATAAACGACAAGTGCTGGAGAAGACTTGGAGAAAAAGTAACCCTCCATTACCACTGGTGGGAATGCAGACTCATGCAGCCACTGTGGAGGACAGTATGGAGTTTCCTCAAAAATTTAAAAATGGAACTCCCATTTGACCCTGTGTTCCCACTTCTAGGAATATATTCCAAGAAACCAGAAACACCAACCAGAAAGGATATATGCATCCCAATGTTCATAGCAGCACAATCCACCTTAGCTAAGATTTGGAAACAGCTTAAGTGCCCATCAGTAGATGAATGGATTAGAAGACTGTGGTACATCTACATAATGGAATACTATTCTGCTGTAAAAAAAGAAGGAATTCTTACCATTTGCAACGGCATGGATGGAACTGGAGAGCATTATGCTAAGTGAAATAAGCCAGTCAATGAAGGAAAAATACCACATGATCTCACTCATTTATGGATAATAAAGAGCATTATAAACTGATGAACAAAAATAGATACAGAAGCAGAGCAGCAATTATCAAACTACAGTGGGATGGCCAGGGAGGGTTGTATGCATGCATATAGGCACAACCAATGGACACAAGACACTGGAGGGTAGGGGAGGCCGGGGGAAGTTCAAGGGGAAAAAAAGGAGACATATGTCATATGTAATACTCTTTGTGATACTTTAACCAATAAAACAAAATTAAAAACAAACAAACAAAGAAATAATACAAGATCCCATATATATTATGATATCACAACCAGGAGTTGATTTTGATAATTCATGGATTTAATTCAGGTTTCCCCAGTTTCGCTTGTACTTATTTGTGTGGTGTGCGTGTGGTATGAAATTTTTTCTGTGTGTATCCATCACCACAATAGTCAACATGCAAAAGGCTTTCATCACCACAAGGATGCCTCTCTGTGTTGCCCTTTTATAACCACACCCTCTTCCCTCTTGTTCCTAACCTGGGCAACCACTAATCTGTTTTCTATTTTAAGAATTTTATTTCAAAATTAATAATCTTTTGTTCTGCAGTTATTTCATGTGCATTAATTTACTTTCTTCTGCAGGTGTGTGTGTGTGTGTGTGTGCTGTAATGCATGCATATGTACTCCTCAGAATACTCAGAATTAAAGTTTATTAGAGCATACAACATTTTTAAATGCACTTATTTTTTAGTTGTTTTATCCCCTCTTAGTCCTACACACTGGCCTTTGTAAATAGACACTTGCTTTTTACCAATATGTAATTTTTGGACAATATACAGCTAAACTAAATCATTTTTATAAGGGGAATATGATTGACATATTAAAATTTTGATACTGAAATACGGAAGTATAGAAAACACAGAATACAGAATATTCTGTAAAATACAGAATATACACACTTAAACTACAGAATATAGAGTTTTAGTATAATAGTGGCAGGTTTTCTCTTAAGAGTACAATGTAGAATATATTGTGGAATATAATCAACACAAAATGTTAGGCTAAGTGATCACCGAAGTATACCAGGTAAGTGACTTAGATATGGCATTGAATTTATTAAATTTAGAAAGAGAGGAAGGGGGGGGCGTTTGGTTGGTTTTTATACTTACTTATGCATTCATAGGTTGATTCTTGTTTGTGCCCTGACCAGAGATGGAACCTACAACCTTGCCTATGGGGACAATGCTCTAACTACCTGAGCTATCCAGCCAGGGCTAATATGACATTTTAAACAGACACCTATTTCCACTTAAGAAAGAATATAATACAAAAGGAATATACCAATGCCTTAGTTATCTGCACTTTAATAATAACTTGATGAAACAGTAAGATTTTTATTTTCCTTAGAAATTTATTTTAATATATTTCATGTTTTCTAGATTAAATTTAAGCACTTCTTTAATTATTTTTAAATTGAGACAGATAATAAATATTCCAATTGAAGCATTCCATCTGATAGCTATTTAAAAATGAAATGTGATACTATTCCTTTTTGAATAATGACTGTAATAGTAGAGATAATACATTGCTCCTTTTACCAATTGTAGAATTTGAGAAATTAAGGTGTTTGCTTAGTGATAAAATATAAGAATCATGTTTTATGGCTTATTGGAATGCCAGACCACGCTTAGGTTGTTTTGAAATCTTTTGCAATAAGCTAATACAAGTTCCAAGAAAATTATTTTAAACTGCCCAGCTAAATCAAATAAACTTCTCTGAAGCAGATATTTTTATGAGGGGGAGTAAAGTTTAAAATACTTTGTAATAGATTACATATAACCTACAGGAAAAAGCATACATGGCTGTTGCATAACACATTATACATTCATCTGTATGAAGCTAATTTGCAAGTCAAGTCAATTTAATGGATTCAGAATTCAAGAAAATAAGTAATATGTGTTGACATAAAATTATTTTAAATTACATGTGTCGGGGGCAAGGTTAAAATCTTAAGATTAATGAACAAGCACCTTCATTTGATATGAGAAGAAAAATCCTGTGTTAAGCATTTATAATGTACTTAAAACATATCCTAATAGATAAATGTGCTTCCAGGTACATGATTCTCTTACACAAACTGCTATTCCATAAGATAAAAATAACTAGTGGAGCAACTTCAAAAAACTTAACATACTATGCTATTTTACTTTGATGCATTTTGTCAATATAAAATGAGTCTCATATTGTAAATGTATGATAACAAAGCCCTGTCTTTTTAAAAAATAGGGATAGAGGGGTTTTTTACAAATGTTTAAGTGGAAAACATTCTATTTCTTGTCTGATCACTGTGGCTAGGAATTGCATTACTATGCATGAAAGCAATATCCATGTCTTGTTCTTGATCTTAAGGGAAATCCTTTTAGTTTTTGCCTGCTGAGTCTGATGTTGGCTGTAGGTTTTTTATATATGGTCTTTACAATGTTGAAAGATGATGTCTCTATTCCCACTTTGCTGAGAATTTTTATCATAAATGGATGCTGGATTTTATCTAACGCTTTTTCAGGATCTATTGACACCACGATCATGTGATTTTTATCTTTCATTTTGTTTATGTGATGTTTCACATTTATTGCCTTGCAAATATTGTACCAGCTGTGCATCCCCAGAATAACTCCCACTTGATCATGGTGTATGGTCTTTCTAGTGTATTGCTGGGTCTGACTTGATCATATTTTGTTGAGGATTTCAGTATCTACTAGAGGCCCTATGCACAAAAATTTGTGCACTTGGTGGGGGGGTCTCTCAGCTGGGCCTGTGCCCTCTCGCAGTCTGGGACCCTCGGGGGATGACCACCTGCTGGCTTAGGCCCGCTCCCTGGGGGATTGGGCCTAAGCTGGCAATCAGACATCCCTCTGGCAGCCTGACAGCCCTCGGGGGATGTCCATCTGCCAGCAGGGAGCAGTCCTAAGCAGCAGTCAGACATCCTTAGTGCTGCTGAGGAAGCAGGAGAGGCTCCCACCACCACCACTGTACTGGCAGTCATCACCCTGGCTTGCGGCTAAGCAGAGCTCCCCCATGTGGAAGCTCCTGCATTGAGCATCTTCCCCCTGGTGGTCAGTGTGTGTCATAATGACCAGTCATTCCCAGCCTTTCTGATGTTAGGGTCAATTTGCATATTACCCTTTTACTATATAGGATAGAGGCCTGGTGCATGGATAGGGGCTGGCTGGTTTGCCCTGAAGGGTGTCCCGTATCAGGGTGGGAATCCCATTTGGGTGCCTGCCAAGCCTGGGTAAGGGGCTAATGGCTGTATGCAGCTGGCCACACCCCCTTCAGAGTGGGGTTCCCCACTGGGGTGCCTGGCCAGTCTGGGTGAGAAGCTAAGGGCTGTGTTCAGGCTGGCCTGCGACTGAAGCTCCTAGCCTCTCCTTTTTTTCTTTTTTTTAAATTCTGGGACTTATTTACCTTCTACAATTGAAACTCTGTTGCCTTCACTGGCGCTTCCAGCTCTGAGGCTGCAGCTGGCTGAAAGAAGGTATCTGGGGTTTGTTTAGCTTCTATAATTGGAACATTGTTGCTTCTGAAGCTCAGAGCCGGGCCGTGGCAGGCGGGGAACCTTGGCTTCCTCCATCACTGGAGCAAGCAAATCTCCTGCTCGCTTCAGCTGTGTGGCTGCTGGCCGCCATCTTTGTTGGCAGTTAATTTGCATATCTCATAGATTAGCTAATGTGAAGCATAACGGAGGTATGGTTAATTACCCTTTTGTCTTTTATTAGATAGGATGCTCATCAGAGGTACTGGCATATAATTTTCTTCCTTTGTACTCTTTATCTGGTTTTGGAATTGGAATAATGCTGGCCTCACAGAAAGAGCTTGGAAGTCTTTACTCTTCTTGAATTTTTTGGGATAGTTGAGAAGGACAGGTGTTCATTCTTTTTTAAATGGTCAGCAAAATTCGCCTGTGAAGCCCTCCAATCTTTCATTTGCTGAAAGATTTTTGATTACTGAACCAGAAAATCTGAATAGTCTTATTACAATGAAGGAATAAGTCTTCCCTGTTCAGTTTTTGAAGTTTGTATATTTTTAGAATTTGCCCATTTTGCCCAGGTTGTCCAATTTGTTGGCATAGTTTTTCATAGGGTCTGCTTATAATCCATTGTATTTCTGTAATGTCAGTTGTTCTTTCTCTTTCATTTCTGATTTTTTATTTCAGTCCTCTCTCATTGTTTTTTTATGTGTCAGGCTAACGGTGCATTAATTTTGTTTTACCTTTTCAAAGAACCAGCTCTTGGTTTCATTGATCCTCTGTATTTTTTTTCAGTCTCTGTCATTTATTCCCAATCTGATCTATATTATTTTTTTCCTTCTACTTACTCTGTGCTTTGTTTGTTGCTGCTTTTTTTTCTAGTTCTTTTAAGTGTTGGGTTAGACCAGGGGTGGGCAAACTTTTTGACTCGAGGGCCACAATGGGTTCTTAAAATGGACCAGAGGGCCAGAACAAAAGCATGGATGGAGTGTTTGTGTGAACTAATATAAATTCAAAGTAAACATCATTACATAAAAGGGTACGGTCTTTTTTTTTTAGTTTTATTCATTTCAAACGGGTAGGATCCAGCCCGCAGGCTGTAGTTTGCCCACGGCTGGGTTAGACTGTGTGTCCCATCAATTTGGGGTTGTTGTGTGTTCATTTTCATTTGTTTCCAGGTAATTTTTGCCTCTCCATTGATTTCATTGTTAACTCATTCATTGTTTAATGACATGCTACTTAGCCTCCATGTGTTTGAACATTTTAGAATGTACAATGGGATAAAGACAATCTCTTAGTAAATGGTGCTGGGAACATTGGAGAGTTACATGTAAAAAAAAAAAAGAAAGAAAGAAACTAGACCACTAACTTACACAAGAATAAACTCAAAATTAATAAAAGACTTAAATTAATGTCACAAACCATAAGAAGCCTAGGAGAAAACATAGGCAGTAAAATTTCAGACATCTCTCATAGCAATATTTTTGCCTATATGTGTCCTAGGGCAAGGGAAATGAAGAAAAATAAACAAATGTGACTACATCAAATTAAATAGCTTCTACATAGCAAAAGAAACCATAAACAAATGAAAAGGAAACTCACAGTATGGGAGGAAATATTGTGCAAAAATACATCTGATAATTTCCCAAATATATAAATAAAGTATACAATTCAACATCAGGAATAAAAACAATCCAAGTATAAATAGGGAAAGGGCCCTGGCCAGTGTGGCTCAGTAGGTTGAGCATTGTCCCATGGACCAAAAGGTTTCCTGTTTGATGCTCAGTCAGGCACATACTCAGGTTGCAGGATCCCCAGTTGGAGTGTGTGCAGGAGATAACCTATTGATGTTTCTCTCTCAACATTGATGTTGCTCTCTACCGATGTTTCTCTTTTCCTCTCCCATTCTCTCTCTCTAAATCAATAAAAACATATTTTTTAAAAATAGGCAGAGGACCTGAATAGAAACTTCTCTGAAAAGGACATACAGATGGCCAATAGACATGTGAAAAAATGCTCAATGTCACTAATCATTAGAGAGATTCAATTTAAATAATGAGATAACACCTCATACCTGTCAGAATGGCTACTGTCAACAAATCAACAAACAAGTCCTGGTGAGGATGTGGAGAAAATGAAACCTTTACGCAGTGTTGATGGGAATGCAGACTGGTGCAGGCACTATGGAAAATCAGTATGGAGTTCCCTCAAAAAAATAAAAATGGAACTGCCTTTTGAGTCAGCGACTCCACTTCTGGGAATATATCCGAAGAAACTGAAATACCAATTCAAAAGTATATATGCAACTCTATGTTCGTAGCAGCATTATTTACAATAGCCAAGATCTGGAAATAGCCTATCCGTAGATGAGTGGATATAAAAGCTGTGGTACCTTTGCATAATTGAACACTATGTGGCTGTAAAAAAGAAGGAATTCATACCTTTTGAGACAGCATGGATGGACCTAGAAATTATTATGCTAAGTGAAATAAGCCCGTCAGAGAAAGACAAATACCATATGATCTCACTTATATGTGGAGTCTAATGCACAGAATAAACTGACCAGCAAAATAGAAACAGAGGCATGGATACATGAAACAGTCTGACAGCTGTCAGAGGGGCAGTGGGAGGGGTGGACTAGATGAACGAAGGTGAAGGGAATATCAAAGAATGTACATGCATAACCCAAGGACACAGACAGCAGTATGATGATGGCCAGAGGGAAGGGGGGGTGATTGGTGAAGGTGGGCATAGGGGGAAGAATAGGATTATTTGTAATAGTGTCAACAATAAAAAAATGAAGCTCAATTAAAAAATAAAAACAACTTAGTATGAAAGTCTCTGTCATCAAGGAGTAGATAATCTAAATGGCAGGCCAGAAAGTCCAACTCCAAAGTTCTAAAATGGACTATTCATGTTTCCTCTTCTAATGGATTAAATATATATTATTAGATTTCACATTCTCATTACTGCCAAGGTGATAATGTGTGACTCATTTCTCAATTCCATATTCAATTAGTTGACAAATAAATACTGTTCTTTACTTGCAATATTCTATTTGCATTACCTGAGCCAAGTTCAGGCCATTAAATATTTTCCCCAAACAGTGGCCACCATCTTCTTTATTTTATTTTTTAAACATTTTCATTGACTTTTAGAGAGGGAGAGAGAAACACTGATGGGAGAACACATTGAAAGGCTGCCCCTTGCATGCCCCTACCTGGGATTAAGCCTGCAACCCAGGCATGTGCCCTGACCTGGAATCAAACTGGAAACCCCTCAGTGCACTGGACAATGCCAACCAACTGAGCCACATCAGCTTAGTATGTTTAAGGGAAAGGATACAATGTACCCAATAACCTATATTAATATTTTCTTAAAATTATACTCTGAGAGAAAGGCTAGACACATGTAAATGGGCCCCCATATTTTTACAGAAACTTCAGCATACCTATAGTATATCAAAAGGGAAAATACTGCACTGAAAATAAAATTCAGGGCCCTGGATTCATTTTGCATTCATACCACCTCCTCCTGCAGCACTGGCTTCTTCCAGATATATGGCCAAAGTTTGAATCAGACATTGCTTTCAAAGTAAGCTCCATGGACACCATTTCTAGATTTAGATACTTCCTTAAAGATTCTGAGCTGCTGGGAACTAATGCTGGATATGCTGAAACCATAGAGCAGATGAAAGGACCACACTCATTTCAGCTTTAAATACTTGCATAGAGGGAGAACCAAGATGGGGGCATAGGTAAACACCTGAAATTGCTGCCTCTCACAACAACTTATGTAATGATGTTTACTTTGAATTTATATTAGTTCACACAAACACTCCATCCATGCTTTTGTTCGGGCCCTCCGGTCCAGTTTAAGAACCCATTGTGGCCCTTGAGTCAAAAAGTTTGCCTACCCCTGGGCTAGACTGTCTGGCAGTGGGCCGAACTTGGAACCTGAGGGCTGCTTTCTCTCAGTGCTTGCAGTGAATACTGGATGCTGAGACGCCTGGCCTCTTACGGCAGGGCTGAGGATCACCCATAGCTGCTTGATCTGCCCTGTTGATTTCCTGAGACCCTGCCCCACCCAAGCTGCAGAGGCTTTTGCATATGAAAGCCCTGGACCTTTGCAATCTGAAAATTACCTAACAAACCGCAGCTGGGCCAGACAGACCCAGAACTTCCAAGAGAAAGCCAAAGGCCCCAGAGCAGCTTGCATTGGTTCACAGCTGGGCCTCATCTGGGCACCTCAAAACCCCAAACAATGAAGGGGAATCTGAAGATCTCTTCGTAGCTCCTGCTGGGTAGCCTCAGGAAGAGGCTAAATTAGCACCTCCTTAGAGATCCAAGAGCCAGTGTACCCAGTGGTCAAAGTGGGACCATCCATATTACAACTCCTCAGATCCATAAGGGACACACTCAGGGGGCAGACTCAGTGAGCACCAAAGCCCCACTGAAGCAAGTCTTGCCCCAAAAGGGTGTCTTTAGCACAGAAGTTCTCCCACCGTAGACATAGCTGATTCTCAAGCCAATTGGCCTGGAGGTCAATTCCTCCCAGTGATACCTACGACAATCAAGGCTTAACTACAACAAGACTGTGCACAAAGCCCATAAAAGGGTGCACCAAGAGTGTCCACTTAAGGTAATTGGAGAGGCTGAGCCACTGGGCCCTATAGGATACCTAGCACACAAAACCACTCTACCAACACAGGGAAGCATAAAAAAGGCGAAAACAAAGAAACAGGTCACAAATGACAGAAATGGACGAAAGAAAACTACTGGATATAGAGTCAAAAACCATACTTATAAGGTTTTTCAAGAATTTTCTAGAAACCGCCGATAAATTTAGTGAGACCCCGGAGGATATGAAAAAAGACCAACTAGAAATTAAGCATACACTGACTGAAATAAAGAATAATATACAGAGATCCAACAGCAGACAAGAGGATCGCAAGAATCAAGTCAAAGATTTGAAATACAAAGAAGCAAAAAAATACCCAACCAGAAAAGCAAAAAGAAAAAAAAAATCCAAAAATATGAAGATATTTTTGGTCCCTACATGCTGTCTCAAAGGGTAAGATATTCTTCCTTTTTACTGCTGCATCGTATTCCATGGTGTAAATGTACCACAGTTTTTTTATCCACTCATGAACTGATGGGCACTTGGGCTGTTTCCAGATCTTAGCTGTTGTAAATTGTGCTGCTATGAACATAGGGGTGCATACATTCTTTCTGATTGGTGCTTCGCATTTCTTAGGATACATTCCTAGAAGTGGGATCATTGGGTCAAATGGCAAATCCATGTTTAATTTTTTGAGGAAACTCCACACTGTTTTCTGTAATGGTTGCACCAGCCTGCATTCCCACCAGCAGTGTGCTAGGGTTCCTTTCTCTCCACAACTTCACTAACACTTGTCATTTGTTAACTTGTTGATGGTAGCCATCCTGACATGTGTGAGATGGTACCTCATTGTCCTTTTGATTTGCATCTCTCAGATAATTCATGACTTTGAGCATTTTTTCATGTCTCTTGGTCAACTGTATGTCCTCTTTCGATAAGTGTCTATTTAGGTCCTTTGGCCATTTTTTAATTGGATTTTTTTCTTCCCTTTAAGTTGTATGAGTTCCTTATATATTTTGGATATTAACCCCATGTCAGATGTATGATTGCCGAATATGTTCTCCTATACAGTGGGCTCTCTTTTTGTTTTGTTGATGGTTTCTTTTGCTGTGCAGAAGCTTTTTATTTTGATGTATCCCATTTGTTTGTTTTCTCCTTAGTTCCCCTTTTCATAGGAGATGTATCAGTAAACGTATTGCTATGTGAAATGTCTGAGATTTTGCTGCCTATGGTTTCTTCTAGGGTTTTTATGGTTTCACTACTTACATTTAAGTCTTTTTATCCATATTGAGTTTATTTTTGTGTATGGTGTAAGTAGGTGGTGTAGTTTCATTTTGGGGGGCATGTATCTGTCCAATTTTCCCAACACTGCCAATGGAGTACGTTTGAAAAAGAGGAAATTATGATAACCAATAAACACAGACATGGGGGGGGAGCAGAGAGGGGAATAGGAGACATATTTACTACTTTGTAATACTTTAAAGAATAAAAATATTAAAATAAAAAATAAAAAAGCCAAAAAAAAGACAGGCATGAAAACAAACTGGGAAAAATGTAGAAAGAAGTATGGTATTCCACATTGCTACTATTTAAAAAACAAAACAAAAAAAGCTTCCAGCTTTTAATTACATTACAGAATTCATCACATATTTTATAATTACTGAACAGTTAAACAACAAATTAGGAAAAGTGTTTAGGATAAATTATACGTAGTTTTACCAAACATAGTTGCATTTACATATTTCATTAAAACCAGTCTCTTGAGATTAACTGTAAATACAACGGAACTAAAATCAGATCATAGATTTAGCAGGAGAAGCTGGGAATGAATAATGTGAGTTCGGTATCCTGCTACACGGTGCAGCCTCCTGCTACAGTGGACAAGGAAGAAACCCGTAAGTGCGCTGAGCCCAGGGCTGTTGGCACAGAGCAGCGACCCAGCACCAAGTGGCAGCTAGCGGCTCTGTCCCTCCTCCCTCCTCTTCCTGGGCCTCTGACAAGCCATCCTTCAACCTGGGAGGCCGCCTGCTCTCCCCCAGAGACAATAATTTCCTGCAGGGGGTGGAGCCGCCTGCAGACTGGCTCCCACCTCCCGCCCTAAGGAGCGCCCCCCTCGGAAAGGCGCTGCGGGGCAGTCAGGCGGAGGGGTCTTGCTTCCGGTCCCACCCGCGCTCGCAGCCCCGAAGACGCGGGGAAAGGCGGTGGGCGGTGGGGAGCAGAGGCCGGAGCCCCGGGGCCGGTTTCCGCGGGGCCCGCGCTGGCCGGGCAGGAGGACGGGGATGGGGGCGAGGCGAGGGGGCGGCCCGAGGTGGGAGCACCCGCCCTCGCGGCCCCGCGTGTGCTCTGCGTGCGCCTGCTGCCCCCTGAGGAAGAGCCGCATCTCCCACCGGAGATGGGAGAAACCCGGCAACTTGGGGAGAAGAGCCTCCTCCCCCCACCCCCGCAACACGCCCCGGAGGGAAAGAGAAAAGTGGGCGCTGCGGGAGGAAGGCGGGCACTCAAGTTCCTCCCGTGCAGAGCCCGGCGGCGGGCGGCGGCCACTGTGTCCTCCGTCCTCCCTCTGCCTGGGTCTCCGCGCAGCTGGAGGACCCTTGGGCGACGCTGGGGAGGAGCAGGGGCAGCGAAGGCGGGCAGCGGGGTGAGCGCAGCCGCAGGGAGTGAGGCTACAAACCAAGGGCAGGTGACCAGGCACAGAGGTGACCTGAGCAGTTCCTGCCCTGACCCAACCTGCGGCTGGGAGGGACTGGATGGTGACCACCCGCTTAGAGGGAGGAAAGACACCAGAAACCTCAACCTCAGTAACCATGTGGCCACAGATGCTACATAGCAGTGACCACTAATAGGCAAGGGCTCTCATTGCGGTGAATTAACACCCACATACATTCTGAAATGGCAATGGCCTGTACATACTTTAAATACTGTAAAATTTTCTCCATTTAGGTCATTCTGTATATGTAAGATACCAGGAATATTCCAGATTCTCATACATCTTTTTCAGCATTCTTATATCTTATTTAGCTAGTTCAGGAAACTAGTCATGGTTAATCAAAAACAAAACAAACAACACACACACACTAATGTTCCACACACAAAAAACAACTCTACAGCTTTGCAAATATTGTTTTATTTTACACTTCCTCCGTTGTATTTTAAAGACATAACATAAAAATGAAGGTTTAGAAATGTTTCAAAATAAGATGACTTAAAATAATACAAAGTCTGATAACCACATAACCTACTTTAACACTACCATTTGAAAAACACTTCAAATCAAAATGCCACTCTAAGCCAAAACTTGTACAGTTTGGATTATAAAACTATGCTCACTTCCTAAATTATATTTGGATTCCTTAGTCTAGAGACCATCACTATCACAATCTCTTTACTCTTTTAAGAATTATTCAGAATCTGTAATAGGCATTTTTTACATCAATCATTTCTACTGACATTAGCATACTAAAAGCTAAAATGAAAACGTTTTAATTATTTTAGTAATTCATTTAAATCTATTATAAAACTATTATGTTAACATGATAAAGATTTTAATGAAAAAATAATTATATTTGAAAAAGAAAAACATTGAAAAAGATGGTACTTAAAGATTTTTATTACATTTATTGCATTGACATTGGTTAATAAATGTATGTTTCAAGTATACAATTCTATGATAGGTCATCTTTATTCTGCATGTGTTCACCACCCAAGTTATCTCCTTCTGTCACCACACATTTGACCCCCTCTACCTGTTTCTACTTCCCCAACTCCCCTTTCCCTCTGGTAACCACCATACTGTTGTCTGTCTATGAGTTTTTGTTTGTCTTCTTTGTTTATTGTTTTCAGTTTATATCCAACATGTAAGTGAAATCACATGGTTATTGACGTTTCCCATCTGACTTATTTCACTTAGCATGATGTTGTCAAGATCCATCCATGTTGTTGAAAATGGCAGTATTTCATCTTTTCTTATGACTGAGTAATATTCAGCTATAATATTGTATATGTACTGTAAGAACAGGAAATAATATTGAATAGGTACTTTAAGGACAGGAAAAAAGGCCTTTCTTTTATTTTGCTGTAACCTTCCACAATTTATGAGAAGCACCTTGTCATGAATACCCAAGATTGTAGCTCTTCTGATTCAAACAACAAGACAAGTTACTCTCAAGGCTACATTCTTGCATACACCTCCTCCCTGCTGGTTTACAACTCAGGGATAATTACTAAAAACTTCCCTTTCCCCTCCCCTTCAAACAAGCCTCTTTTGAATGCTTTATAACTTTTACTCTAAGCATGTTTTACAGGCTTGGGGAAAATACCGATAAGACACCTCCCTAAGACATCTGTGTGGACTGTCTCCTGAAGGATTAATGGACAATGCCCCTAATGAATGCTCAGTTTCAGCCCCCCAAAACCCCTCCCTTCCTTGACACCTAGCAACAGCAGCCAAGGCTTTAAAAGTGGGTGGAGGGGGGAGGGAAGTTTTTGTTCTTTGCTTATGTATTGATTAGCAATACAAGGGTCCTTTCCCTTTGGGGAAAGTAAAAACTACCTCTTCTTTTAGTTGTGAATTCCTTCATAGCCTGCTTCACCTGCCAAAAACCCTAACACGTACCACATTGAAAAAGGTGAAAGTTTTCCTACAAATCTCTGTCATGTCTGCCTTAATAGAAGATAGTGGATTCTCACATTTGCTTCTGTACTCAATCTTTTGTCATTTGCTGTTGTGGGTGAGTAGATAAAGAAAATTTGGCCACATCCCACATATGCATAGTTGAAAAAGAGGAGTATTTTAATAGCCTTTTCAGATAATTATGGATATTGTTCGATACCACACCAAAGCATAACAAGTAGTTTTTTAAAGGTTAGTGGCCATGTGAAACCTGAAACAATGTTATGAATGTCTCCAACTCTTACATCAAAATCCACTGGTCTCTTTCACGTTGAATGTTTTAGTCATGCAAGATGTTTATCATCAATGCATTTGGTCACTAAAAAATTAGGTCATGGAGCCCAGGTGAGGCCATCCTACTCCCAGGTGCACATGCCCTAGACCCTGCCACCCGTGCCACTTCAAGCTACTGGCCCGCCCTCCTCAGGCCTCGCCTCTACACTCGTTTCCCTCTCACCTCCCCCTCTGACCAGGGGTGACTTAAGGGACAGAGCAAGCTGAAGCCCATTTTTTCTCCCTTCTCGCAGTAGTGCCAGGCAGTCCCCCTTACGTGTTCCCACTCTGGCCCGAGATGAATGCTGAGGCAGAAGCTGAGTTCAACATGTCCTGGACACCAACTCCTACAAGGTTACGCACTATAAACAATACCCACCTAAGCAAAGTTTATTCCTACTTTGAATGCCATGGAAAGAAGACAGAAAACTCCAAAATAAGGTAGATGAGCTATGAGGAAACAGTATTTTATGGGTTGCAGTACATTCTTAATAAGTACTTAAAAGGTACAGTAGTGACCAAGGAGAAGATCCAGGAAGCCAAAGAGGCATACATAGAGCATTTCCAAGATGAAGTATTTAACGAAAAGGGGTGGAACTACATTCTGGAGAAATACCCTGGGCATCTTCCAGTAGAAGTAAAAGCTGTTCCTCAGGGCTCTGTCATTCACAGAGGAAATATGCTCTTCACAGTGGAAAAAACACAGATCAAGAGTGTAAATGGCTTATACAGTGGGTTGAGACGATTCCTGTTCACTCCTGGTATCCAATCACTGTGGCCACAAATTCTAGAGAGCTGAAGAAAATATTATAGCCAAGTATTTGTTAGAAACATCTGGTAACTTAGTTGGTCTGGAATACAAGTTGCATGTATTTTGCCTATAGAGGAGTCTCTTCCCAAGAGACTGCTGGCATGGGAGCGTCTGCTTATTTGGTTAAGTTCAGAAGAATGGATACGATAGCAGGAATTGCTTTAAAAAATGCTGTGAATGAAAGATCAAGTTCCAGGCTGTTCTCTTCCAGCAGGAGAACACAGTAGCATAACAGCCTGGGGGAAAGACCATGAAAAAGATGCTTTTGAACATATAATAACACACTTTTTTTCAGTGCCTGCATCTGTGGTCAGCAATAATTATGACATTTATAATGCTTGTGAGAAAATATGGGGTGAAGATCAACACATTTAATAGTATCAAGAAGTTCAGAGGCACCACTAATAATCAGACCTGATTCTGGAA
This sequence comes from Myotis lucifugus, assembly GCF_000147115.1. Classification (NCBI taxonomy): domain Eukaryota; kingdom Metazoa; phylum Chordata; class Mammalia; order Chiroptera; family Vespertilionidae; genus Myotis; species Myotis lucifugus. The sequence goes on from NW_005872220.1 coordinate 76,445, forward strand.
ATCCTCTGGACACTGTATTAAAGGTTTTGGATACTTTAGGCAAGAAATCCCCTATTACTAAGAACTCAAAGGGCTACAAGTTGCTGCCACCGTAACTTCAAGTTATTCAAGGGGATGGAGTAGATATTAGTACCTTACAAGAGATTGTAGAAGGCATGAAGCAAAACAAATGGAGTATTGAAAATATTGCCTTTGGTTCTGGGAAGCTTTGCTACAAAAATTAACAAGAGGTCTCTTGAATCGTTCCTTTAAGCGTAGTTATGTTGTAACGAATGGCCTTGGGGTTAATGTCTTCAAGGACCCAGTTGCTGATCCCAACAAAAGGTCCAAAAAAGGTTGATTATCCTTATAGCAAAAGGCTAATATGCACATTGTCTCCTCAACCCAGAGTTCAACCAGGGGGTGGCTGGCCGGCCAACCACCTGTGGCTCCTCCCCCTGGCCAACCCGCTGATCAGGGCAGGCCTGCCAGACCCCACTCATGCACAAATTTGTGCACCAGGCTTCTAGTCTTTATAATAATAAAAGTGTAACATGAAAATTGACCAAACGGCCGAACAGCAGAAGATCTGTCCAGACAACTTTCCAGATAACCTGCCAGATGAAGCCAGGGCTGTGAGGGCTGAGGCAGCCACTGTGGCAGCCAGGGCTGCAAAGATCTACCCTTGCATGGATTTCATGCATTGGGCCTCTAGTCTTTACATAAAACACCAGAGGGAGATTTTGTTACACTTGAGGAAGGAAAAGGAGACCTTGAGGAATATGGTCATGATCTTCTCCATACTGTCTTCAAGAAGGGAACCTGACAAAAAGATATTGATTTGATAAAGTAAGAAAAAATGCAAAGCTGAATAGTGAACTGGAAGAGCACCTCATTAGGCTTATGACTGGGCGTGTGTCCTTGCCTCTACGTGTGCGTGTACATGCACGCTGGTATACACCGGTGTGTGTGTGTATGATACATACTGTTCATTGTACAGATGTGTGGGGTTTCTTTATTTTATGATACATTACAGCCAAATTATTTGATGGTTTTTAGACATACTGTCCCCCCGCCCCCAATGTTTAGGTGATCTCAATTAGGCAATGTACTTGATCACATAAAAGTTTAATGCTAAAATAAGCTTTTTAGGGCCCTTTTCCAATAGACAGTAATTTAATCTGGTACTGATATTTTCTCAACAGAACTGAGAAACTTTTATAAATAACTAAAGATCAAATAAAGAAGATTTGCATAAAATTGTCATGATGGCTTTATGTTTAATTTGTATTTTTGTACAAACAAGATTGTGTATGATATGTTTAAAGTTTCAGTGATTTAACAGTCTTTCCAACTTTTCAGGATTTCTATGAGCACAGACTTTCAAGAAAATACTTGAAGATAAATTACATTGCCTTTTGTCCATTAATCAGCAAATAAAACATGGCCTTAACAAAGTTGTTTGTATTATTATACAATTTTAAAATTATGTCGGGACACACCCTATAGAATTACTCACCTCACTGCCCCTTGTAGAATATATATTAATCATTCTACATTAAAAAAAATAATGGCTCTTACTGGAATGTCTAGGCACTCTACAGTGATTATACCTGTTGGTCATTGTACCAATGAAATGCCAAATTTGAAAGGCCTGTACAACAGTTTTATATGTCAAATAATGCCTGTGGCTATAATCAAGATTTTAAGGAGATAATGTTTTTAGATAGAATTTCTGAGTCCCCTATAGAATATATACATAAATGTAAAATATTGACAAAAGTGGAGGTAGTGTATTTTAAAGTAATTACACTTCTGAATTTATTTTTCCTATTCTATAGTTGATATGACTTACTGGAATGGGTAGTGAGTATACTTAAAATTTTTTGATTGTTATATTTTTATTAGGTTTTTTAAAAATTAAATTGAATATTAAAAAAAATAGGTCTGACCTGGCTTAGATAATCCCTCCAGAAGAGATCATTCCAGCAGACCAACATCCATAACAAAAACAATAGCTCAATGAATAGGATAGTCTTTCCTTTTCCCTTCCTTCCATATTGCTCATCTTTTCTGTGCCTTCCCTCCAATCTTCACCATAATTTCTTGAGCATTTTCCCCAGGTTACAGCATACAGTGAGTGGTGTCCTTAAAAGTCACTCACTTTTGAGTGTTTACACGGATCTATCCTGATTTCCCCTCTCAAACTGGCCTGATATTCTGTAGCCAATTCGTATCTTTGTCCCACCGAGTGACTGGAGGCCCTCTTTGTTTTCACTAGGGGGTCTTTCTGCAGCTTTCAGACACACCCTGTCGGGATCACTCCAGGCAGCTGGGATCCTGCCTCTCTTCCCCACTCAATTTGATGGGCCCAGGCACTCTTTCTGATCTAGTAACAATGAAAACACAGCCCATTTCCTGAAACCCTGTTTAGGAGCAGGCGCATCATCCACATGTGTCTATCCTGACCTCACAGAGCTCAATACCCCTTCACTTTGTGGAGTCTGACCTTCAAACTCTTTGCCTTTCTCATGAGGGAATCTGTTCTTCCTCCAGCTAAATCAACCTTATTGTTTTTATGGCATTCTTATTATTATTCTATCACATTTATTTTTATAGCAAGGCAAACAACATAATATCATTTGGCAAACAACATAATTATTATTGATTCATGTAAGGATCTTCACTGGATGCTAAAAATAGGAGGTGAAATTTTGAGGCGTAACAAACTATTTATAGACAGAGTACCTCCACACAAGATGTTTGTGACATACAAAAGGTAAATAGTACCTTTACTCTGGACAAACATAGCAGACACTTGTTAACCACATGATCATAGTCAATACTGGCAGTAATGGAGCTGAGCACATGCCTGCAGATTTGCTGCATGGGAAGAAGTCAGCATCTGTTGTGAGATTCCTGCCCACATGGCATAACGTGAAGCTACATGAGGAAACTTCAAACAAACCTAAGCAGAAAGTCTGCAAATAACTGGCCTATACTCTTCAAACTATAAATGTCATGAAAAGCAAAGGAAGCCTACAGAACCGTCCCAGATTAAAAGAGACTAAAGAAACAGGACATTGGACATAACACATCATCTTGGATTTACCTGGAATATAAAGGATATTATTGAGACAATAGCAAATATCTGAGTAAGATCCAAGATTAAATATTAATACTGACCCAATTTTAATTTCCTGACTTTGATAATTATACTACAATTATGTAAGATAATTCCCTTTTCTTAGGAAATGCACACTAAAGTATTTAGGAGTAAAGAGGCATCGTGTCTGTAACTTACAAATGGTTCATATATTATATCTAACCAACCTACATTTACATTTATTTAGGTAATAGACAAGAAGTGAGAAAGGAAAATGTAATTGTACTAAAATGTTAACCTTTGGGGAATGGTTTCCAGGAATTCTTTGTACTATTCTTGTAGCTCTTCTATCAGACTGAAACTTCCAATACCGAATATTTCTAAAAGAAAAATTCTAAAAATTATTTTAACAAATTATAACCCATTAAATGAAATAAACATTGAGTTTGTATTGATAAATGAATCAAAAGTTTAATGAAGAAGAGATATTTACACTGGCTCCATAAACCTTCCCTGTAAAGCAATACTTGTGAAGTGAAAAAGGAAATAGTACAGAGAAGCCAAGCAGATACTGCCTTCACTGATCAACATTAACATCCCCAGGAATGGCAAATCAAAACTGTAGGTCACATCACAGGATGCAATGAGAAGAGTATGGGACTACCTCTGTGTTGCTCTTGCTAAAAATGTCTGATCTAAATATTATCATAAGGAAACATCGGAAAAATCCACATTTAAGTACATTCTACATACTTTAGTGGAACTTCATTTTCAAAAGATTCAAGGTCATGAAAGTGAAGGAAAGACTAAGGACCTGTTCCAGACTGAAGGAGAATAGACACCAGCCCTCACCGTAACCCATGGATCTGAACGGGGTCTTTATGCTCTAACAGATACTACGGACCAGTGGCAAAATTGAAAAAGATGCGAGGATGAAATTATGGAATATATTAGGGTGAATTTTCTGATTGTGAAGGTGGTATGGTAGGCAATGGAATGTTCTAAAGGAATAAGGCTTGGTGGCACAGTGTCAACAATTTACTTTCAAATAGTTCAGGGCAACAGAGTTCTTTGTACTTGGACCTTTCTGTAATTTTAAGACTCTTTCTAGAAAAAATCAATCAGTAAGTGGAAAGGTAGAAAAGCCTTGGGCAAACTTTATTTCCCTCATGAGGAAAGATTTTGGAATCAGCATTTAAAATTACTTAAGTCTAGCCCTGGCCAGTTTGGCTCAATGGATAGAGCATCAGCCTGCAGACTGAAGGGTCCCAGGTTTGATTCTGGCCAAGGGCACATGCCCAGGTTGCAGGCTCAATACCCAGTAAGGGTGTGCAGGAGGCAGCTGATCAATGATTCTCTCTCATCATTGATGTTTCTATCTCTCTCTCCCTCTCCCTTCCTCTCTGAAATCAATAAAAAATATACTTTTAAAAAATTAGATAAGTGTAATGGCACTATAATAATTTTAATACATCCAATTAGTGGCCATAGCAGCAGATATCAAAATTATGTTTATCAAAATCGTTAGGGCCAAATATTGTGAGAAAATCGGAATATATAAAAAAAGCAAGATGGTGGCGATATAGGCAGACATGTCCCAGGTCCTGTCCCGGAGCAAATGTAGTAAGCAGCTGAAACTAATAACACCCACCCTGAACTGGCGAAATTACTCAGCTGGTGAGATGGTTTGCAGCCTGGAAGGGCAGAGCTCCCCTGGAAAGGTAAAAAACCAGGGATTGGGCAGGAAAGTTTGCCAGAACTCTGAGCCCAGAGGGTCGGAGGGAGACCGCGTAGCAGACAGCCGTGTCTCTTGGGACAGACACAGCCCCTGACTGGGGAAAGGAGTTCCGCGAGATTGCTGGTGCTGGGGGATTTGACATTTGGATTCTGTGATTACAGAGGACTGAGCCTAAAGGGGGCAGCCTGAGGAGCTGACCAGATCATGCAGTGCTGGTAAGAGAGGAGCGTTTCCGCGGCAGGCCGGCGTTTGTTTGTTTGTTTGTTTATACTGAACACTGAACCCTGCTCATAGGACAGTTCAGATACAGACACTCACCTGTCCTGAAGAGAGGGAGAAGGTGTGGACAAGTGGAATCTGGGGAGAGGCTGAGGAGAGAGGGGGGGCCGTGAGAGGTGGCAGCGAATTGGGTGCTGAGACACCCCTCGGCCAGGACTGGGGCAGCCATTCTCTCTGGAGTGTGGAATTCCTTCCTCCAGCCCCCAGGCAAGGAGCACAGACACACCCAGATTCCACCCTGTACAAGATAAAGGATCAAAATAATCTGATTAGTCCCTGGGAATTACCAGGGTCTGGCCTATAGAGGGACTTTCAGTCCCACCAACAACACAGAGCAGGGTAAGGATTAAAGAACCAGCTCTGGGCAGTTGACCTCCCCAAACCAGTTTTAAGTGCAATAGAGAAAATATACCCTTGCTGCTGGATAGAGAAGCCATACAGCCTCAGAGGCCAACCCCAAAACACTGCCACCCAGAGGCTGAGCCACAAACTGACTATTAGGTGAACACAAATTAAGGCAGTCTGGATCACAAATACGACCTGCTTTAAAATCAGGACTGTGATTTACATCACAGAGGAACAGTGTATCGCAGGGAAATTCAACACTCTCCTGAATACCTGGGAGGACTAAGGCGAGCCAGGCTGAAGAGTAGAAGAACTGAAAGACCTTCACTACTGCAAATTTTTTCTTTTTTTTTCTTTTTTTGCCAAACCAATTTTTGTCTTTTTCTTCTTTTTCCATCACCTGATTTTACCCTTTTAATTACTACATTTTTATTTTTAACCAGTATTATTACTGCTACCATTTTACCATTTTTTAAAGTGCCATTTTATTTTCTCTTTATTTTATTTTGGGAGTAGTGTTCTCCATTCTATTTTCATCGTTCCTTTAGCATCAATTTTCCCTACCTCAATTTTACCTCTATGCTAAAACCCTCTTCCTCACTTTTCCCCTTTTGTTGTCCTGTTTCTCTTACCCTATTCCTGCTTTAGATTTTCACTATTTCTTCTTTTTACCCCCTGTCAAAATTTCACCCTACTTATATATCCTATTTCCAATCCACTGCTCTAAATCCTTATACACCTCTCCCTTATCTTTCTTCACTATCCAAATTTTTTTCTTCTTTTATCTTTTTATTGTTTTGTTGCGGTTTGCTTGATTGTTGAGTATATTATTTGGTGGTTTTTTTTTGCTTGTTTTTTGTTTGTTTTTGTTTTTCTTTTTTAGGACTGGTTGTGAGGTTGTTTTGCTTTTTCTTTTTATTTTTTTCTGCTTATTTTTACCCTCTGTCCCTCCCGTCACCCCCCGGTTATTTTTGTGCTTCTGTTTTCCCTTGCCTCTCTTGATATCATTCGTTGTTTGTAGTTTGCATTCATCTCCGGGGATCTGTTGCTGGAATTTTTTTGGGATTAGTGGCATTTCTATTGGAGTTCTCTCCTCATACAAATAGTCTCTTCCTCTCTACTACTTGATTCACTCTTTTCACTTTTTTTCTTTTTTCCCCCCTCTTTTTTTCCAATTTCATTTTGCACTTCCATTTTGTTCATTTTTCTTATTATTTTTCTTTTTTCTCTTTTATCTTTTTCTCTTCTTTCTTCCTTATCCCCTAATTCTCTTAATTCGGGTGGTCACCTTTATTTGGGGTTATTAATATCGTGAATATATTTGTGTTCAGTGCCTGGTACATTGTGCCTTGTTGTGTTGTACTTTGTCCCTTTAAATCAACGCAGCATTCCAAGCAACAGCAGCCTCCTGATCACCACACGCTCTGTCTGAGGAACAGTAGCTGTACGTGAAGCCTCCCCCTACCAGCCAGAAGAGCCACCACAGCAACCACCAGAGGAGCTGCTGCAAAATGAGGAGCAGTGGCTACCACAACCAATCGAGGATCAAGGAGCAACCACAGCCCAAGGAGCCACTGCCACCCAGGGAGCAGCCACTGAATGATATGTGAGTGAGACCAAGCATGGGTAGGAAAAAAAACCCCCAAAGGAAAGAAAAGGAGAAGAAAAGGAGGGCTCGCCAGAAAAGCAGCTAAGTGATACAGAGGAAAAGAATTCAGAATAAGGGTCCTAGAGTGCATAAAGAAAAAGAATTCAGAATAATGGTCCTAGAGTGCATAGACCGGATGGAGGAAAAAATCAACAACAAGCAAGAAGAAACAAATGAAAAAATCGATAACTTATGTAAGACCCAAGAAGAAAGGAAGAGCGATATAGCTGCAATAAAAACCACCATTGAAAGAATCAACAGTAGACTAGGAGAAGCGGAGGACCGAATTAGTGAATTAGAAGAAAAGGAAGTAAAACACACCCAAACTGTACTGCAATTGGAGAAAAAAATTTAAAGCCAGGAGGAGAGCCTAAGGGAGCTTTGGGACAACATGAAACGAAACAACATATGAATAATAGGGGTGCCAGAACAACAGAAAGAGAACCAAGGATTAGAAAACCTACTTGAAGAAATAATATCAGAAAACTTCCCTAGGTGGGGAAGAAAAAAGTCACACAAGCACAGAGAGTCCCAAACAAGGTGAACCCGTAAAGACTCACACCAAGACACATCATAATTACCATGTCAAATGTTCAGGACAAAGAGAGAATCTTACAGGCTGCAAGAGTGAGACGGAAAGTTACATACAAGGGATCTCCCATTAGATTATCAAATGATTTCTCAACAGAAACACATCAGGCCAGAAAAGAATGGATGGAAATTTACAGTGATGCAAAGCAAAGGACTGAATCCAAGAATACTCTATCCAGCAAGGCTATCATTCAAAATTGAAGGGGAAATAAGAAGCTTCACACACAAAAAAAGGCTAAGGGAGTATATCACCACCAAGCCAGCCATACAAGAAATGCTAAAGGGACTGGTGTAGAAAGAAGAAAGAAAAAGCTCAGAAAGAAAACAGCCACACAAAAAAAGAAATGGCTACAAACAAGTACCTTTCAATAGTAACTTTAAACGTAAATGGACTAAATGCTCCAACCAAAAGACATTGAGTGGCTTAATGGATAAAAAAACATGGCCCAAACATTTGCTGTCTACAAGAGACACACCTCATTAGAAGGGACTCACACAGAATGAAAATGAAGGGATGGAAAAATATCTTTCAAGCAAATGGAAAGGAAAAGAAAGCTGGGTTAGCAATACTTATATCGGACAAAATAGACCTCAAAGTGAAGGCCTTAACAAGAGATAAGGAAGGCCACTTCATAATACTAAAGGGATCAATACAACAAGAGGATATAACCCTGATAAACATATATGCACCCAATGCAGGAGCACCCACATACATAAGAAAACACCTGGAAGATATCAGTGGAGAGATCGACAACAATACAATCATAGTAGGGGACTTAAACACACCACTGACATCACTGGATAAATCCTCTAGAGAAAAAACCAGCAAAGAAAGAGCAATCCTAAATGACTCACTAGATTAGATGGACTTAATTGACATCTTCAGAACACTTCACCCCAAAGCCACAAAATATATATTCTTCTCAAGTGCTCATGGGACATCTTCAAAAATAGACCACATATTGGGTCACAAACAAAGTCTCCCCAAATTCAAGAAGATTGAAATCATACCATGCATCTTCTCAGACCACAAGGGCATAATATTAGAAATAAACTACAATAAAAAAACCCAAAATACTCAAACAATTGGGAACTAAATAGCATGTTACTATTTATTGGGTTACCAATGAGATCAAAGAAGAAATTAAAAACATCCTGGACATTAATGACAATGAAAACACAACAATCCAAAACCTTTGGGACACAATGAAAGCAGTCCTGAGAGGGAAGTTTATAGCTCTACAGGCCTACCTCAACAAACAAGAAAAAATGGTAGTAAATCATCTAACTCTACAGCTCAAAGAATTAGAAAGAGAGCAACAAGAAAACCCCAGAGTGAGCAGAAGGAAGGAGATAATAAAGATTAGAGCAGAAATAAATGACATAGAGACCAAAAAAACAATACAGAAAATCAATGAAACCAAGAGCTGGTTCTCTGAAAGGATAAACAAGATTGACAAGCCTCTAGCCAGGCTCACCAAGGAGCAAAGAGAGAGGACCCAAATAAACACAATCAGAAATGATAGAGGCGAAATAACAACAGACC
>NW_005872221.1:0-73535 GCF_000147115.1 Myotis lucifugus
GAATTGATGCCAGACTCTCAGGCAAGTCGAGCCCTTCAGGGTGTGCTGCACCCCCCGCCCTCTGTCTGATATAAGTTATAGCAGACGGACTGCAGCCCACATGACACCAAGAGGGAAGGATATTTTATTTCTGGACTATTAATATCCTTATGCCTTTCTGTCTTTTCTCATATAGTTTCTCATATATTTATTTACTCTAGCTGGGCCATCCTGCTGACAGTCAGAAATAATAATGGATATAAACAGTTTCAAATGAGAGAAAGATATTTTTAAGATAAACATTTAACACTTGGTATGCTTTAAATTACCTAGGTTTTGTTTAGTGTTGTTACCTTCTTACTCATGGGATGATCTTACCTGTGTAGTGAACCTAATCAAAATTAATTTGAGTTAATTTTGATTTAACTAAAAAGTGATTTAACTAAATAAGTGATTTAAATAAAAAGGCAAGAGAAACAAGAGAGAGACAACCAATCACCAATTGGAGAGAGGGGAGTGTCTTAATTACCAGCGTTGGACATAGAGTAAAACATAGTGTTTTATATTTCCAGAAATAATAATACCATAGCAATGCAAACCAAATATTTAGGCTAAGATGTATTTTAAATCTGAAAAAGCACACTAAATTATAAAACAAAATACCAATTTAATTTTATTGAATGAAAAATATTTGAAACAGAATATACCATGTATCTTCTAAAGCTTTTGAACCAGAACAAAACTGAATACAAAATGGCATATTTATTTATTTATTTTAATTTAATTTAATTTTTTTAAATCCTCACCTGAGGATATTTGCCCATTGACTTTTAGAGAGTGGAAGAGAGAGGGAAAGAAAGAGAGAAATATTGATGTGAGAGAAACACATAGATTGATTGCCTCCTGCACGAGCCCTCACCAGGGCCCCGGGCCTGGGAGGAGCCTGTAGCCAAGCTAGGTGCCCTTGGCTGGAATTGAGCCTGGGACCCTTTGCTCTCAAAATGGCATACTTACAAGAAAGGAAATCAAACCTGGTCGTGTATGAAAACAGGTATACACTATGCACAAGTGAATTTATTTCATGTATGTCAACATTCAAAATCAAGCGAAGTAATCTACTATATTAATAGACTAAAGAAAAATAATTGTATGACCATATTAATTAAAATAAAATAAGCATTTGATAAAACCCAACATCCATTCATGAGAAAAACTTATTGTAATTTAGGATTAAAGGGGAACTAAACTTGATAAAGACCATCTAATAAAAAAATTCAACTAAGATTATACTTCATAGTGAGAACTAAATGTTTTCCTCCTAAGATGAGGAATGAGATAATGATATGTGCTCTCATTGCTCTTATTCAGAATAGTCCTGAAAATTCTAAGTGTATCATAAGCTAAAAAAAAATAAGAGACATACTGAGCAAAAAAAAAAAAAAAAAAAGAAAGAAAGAAAGAAAGAAAAACTGCCTCTATTTTCAGATGACATTATCATACTAGTATACATACATACCAAATCTCAAAAAATCTACACAAAACAAAACCAAAAATATCTTTGAACTAATATATATGTTTATCAAGGTCATAGTGTACAAGATAAAAATACAAAAAATATTTTAAAAATTTTATACCAACAATAAACACAAGGCACAAAAATTAAAAACAAACAAACAACAAATGGTCATTTATAAATGCTCCAAAGAAAATTAAATTTGTAATATATATACCAAAATTAAACCTTGGCATAATTATAACAAAATACATATATAGGATCTGTGCCCTAACAAGGAAGACCTAAACAAAATATCATTTTAATGAATTAGAACAGGGGTGGGCAAACTTTTTGACTCGAGGGCCACAATGGGTTCTTAAACTGGACCAGAGGGCCGGAACAAAAGCATGGATGGAGTGTTTGTGTGAACTAATATAAATTCAAAGTAAACATCATTACATAAAAGGGTACGGTCTTTTTTTTTTTTTTTTTTAGTTTTATTCATTTCAAATGGGCCGGATCTGGCCCGAGGGCCATAGTTTGCCCACGGCTGAATTAGAAGATAAAAATAGTAAAGACACCAATTCTCCCCACATTGACCTATATATTTAATAAAATGTTTGTCAAAAGTTTATCAACATTTTTGTACAAATATTTAAGCACATTTTAAAATTAATCCAAAAAGAAAAAACTAAAATAGCTAAAGTTATCTTGGAAAAGAAGATTAAAATGGAATAAATTATTCTACCCAATTTTAAGTCTCAAAATCCTATAGAAAAAAAAGGTGGTATGCAAATTGACCCTCACACCCTCACACACAAGATGGCTGCCCCCATGTCGTCACAAAATGGCTGCCCACATTGTCACAAGATGGCCACCCCCACGTTGTCACAATATGGCTGCCCCTCCATCATCACAAGATGGCCAGCAGGGGAGGGCAGTTGGGGGGACCAGGCCTGCAGGGGAGGGCAATTGGGGGTGATCGGGCCTGCAGGGGAGCAGTTAGGTGTCAATCAGTCCGGCAGGGGAGCGGTAAGGGGGCGATCAGGCTGGCAGGCAGAAGTGGTTAGGGGCAATCAGGCAGGCAGGCAGGCAAGCGGTTAGGAGCCAGCAGTCTCAGATTGTGAGAGGGATGTCCGACTGTCAGTTTAGGCCTGATCCTGCCTAAACTGGCAGTTGGACATCCCCCGAGGGGTCCCAGATTGGAAAGGGTGCAGGCTGGACTGAGGGACACTGCCCTCCCAGTGCACAAATTTTGCGCACTGGGCCTCTAGTACAGTATATAAGATAGTGTAGTAATGGCAAATATATAGGTACACAGATAACATTGGAAAACAATATAAAAACCAGATGTAAACCCAGAAAAAATAGGCCTGTCTTTTTCAGAAAGTGCAAAAAGAATTCAATGAAAAAAATAATAGTCTTTTCAACAACTAATGGCGGGGACATTGAATATTCATAGGGAAAAAAACAAAACAAAAGCAAAACCCTAAACCTTAACCTAAATCTAAAACGTTCACAAACATTGACTTATAATAAACCATAAATATAAATGTAAAAGGTAAAGCTATAACACTTTCAGAAAAAAAAAATACACAGGAGAAAATGTTCATGAGTTAGGGTTAGGTAAAAAGTTCTTAGACTTGACAACAAAAGCACAATCCAGAAAATAAAAATAATTGACAAATTGGACTTTATCAAAATTAAAACTTTTGCTTGGTGATAAGCCCTGATAATAAGAAAGACAAGCTACAAACCAGGAGAAAATGTTTGCAAATCACATATTTAAAAAAAAGACTAGTATTTACAACAGTGATGGCGAACCTATGACATGTGAACTCATTTTTTTGGGTTGATTTTTTCTTTTTCTTTGTTAAGTGGCATTTAAATATATAAAATAAATATCAAAAATATAAGTCTTTGTTTTACTGTGATTGCAAATATTAAAAAAATTCTATATGTGACATGGCACCAGAGTTAAGTTAGGGTTTTTCAAAATGCTGACACACCGAGCTCAAAAGGTTCACATCACTGATTTAGAACATACTAAATACTTATAATTGAACTTTTAAACAACAGTTCAATTATAAATTGGGCAGAAGTCATACACAGATGTTTTACTGAAGAGGGTATACAGATAGGCAATAAGAACATGAAAAAAATTCAACATCATTGGCCACAGGAAAATGCAAATAAGAACCACATTAAGGTACCAGTATACACCTGTAAAAATGAATAAAAAATATTAAAATAGTTCAAAATAGCCCAACTAGCATGGCTCAGTGTTTGAGCATAGACCTATAAACCAGGAGTTCATGGTTCGATTTCCACTCAGGGAACATGCCCGGGTTGTGGGCTCCATCCCCAATAAGGGGCATGCAGGAGGCAGCTGATCAATGATTCTCTCTCATCATTGATGTTTCTATCTCTCTCTTTCCCTCTTCCTTCCTCTCTAAAATCAATAAAAATATATTTAAAGAATAAAAAATAAAAGAGTGAAAACTAAATACAAGTAAAGATATAGAGAAAACTGGATCACTTGTACATTGTTGGTGGGAATATAAATAGTACAGCCAGTCTGTAAAAGAGGTTGGTGATGATGCAGAGTAAGATGTCCCTTGTTGCATTCTCCTTCAAAATACGATTTGGCATTCATCCACAGACAAACGTGCCTTTGTGTTAAGTGTGGGATCCAGCATCATATCGCAAGGAAGCTTGGAGTCTCTCCCAATTGGATATTAGACATACAAACCTTGTTCTCAGCTATGAACCCTGCAGTAACCTATGACATGTCTTTAGTCTGTCCCGGCTGTGGTCCAGGAGCCCTTGGAGAACAATGTCTTTAATTGTCACCCACAGACAAGAGAGGAGTCTAGCAGAGCAATCCAGCAGAAAAACATGCTACTCAATCTAAAACAATATACTTTGGATGCAGAGGAGAAGAGACACGGTTGGCCTTTGTATGTCACTGCTCCTGCAAGGTGGTACAGTTCAGTGTCAAGTGAAACCTTCACAGCTTCTGATTTCTCCCACCGGGGAAAGTTAGAGTAGTGAGTGCGCAGCGGCTCCCCCAGCTGTGCAGATGCTGCCAAAGAGGTCCATTCCTCTCTTACCCTACCCAGAACAATAAGTTCCGAGCCGCACAACTGAGGGACAGGAGAGGCTGGGAGAGAGCAGATAGGACCCTTATAAGGCATTAAAAGGGTGCAGATCCTACTAAACATGCCAAGGACTCCACCAAGAAGCCCTCCTGTGAGCTGCTAGAGACACCTTTCTCTGGGATTTCCTTACATGGCCTGTGGGCACCTCAGGCACTCCATGTACCTCACCCCCACACACAGCCCAGCTGTGGGGCAGCCTGCCAGCGTGTGCTCCTGGTGGCAGCAAGAGTGAGCTTTGGCAGATGAGTACATATAAAATTGGTGAAATCTGAATGTTTGGAGGATTGTATCAATGTCAATATCCTGATCGTACAAATCTATCTATAATAACAAAAGGGTAATATGCTAATTAGACAGGACATCCTTTCTGATAAAGCTAGGGCTGGAGGGAAGCCAGCCCAGTCCCAGGTGCATGAAGGCCTACTCTTGTACGAATTTTTGTGCATCGGGCCTCTAGTAGTTTTACAAGATGTTATCACTGGGAGAAAACTGAGTTAGGGGGATGTGGGAGCTCTCCATATTACTTCTTTTAATGAATGTACATCTACAATGATTTCAAATTAAACTTTAAATAAAAAATAATACAGTATATTAAGTACCTATGTTTACAGTATGATAAAAAAATGAAGTATTTTTAGTTTCAGTGTTCTTAAGTATAGAAGAGGTGGGAGATTAGTGACTAGCCCAAGAGAACAAGAATTTAATTGTTATAGGATTTTCATTGTCGGATATACACTGGCCTTTCTATCTCAAGATCTTAGGGCAGAAGAAAGAGTAAATAATCACATTATCTTGAGGAAAAACTCTATGGAAGAAAAAACTAGAATGTCAAGGTCACAACTTGTATCTGGGTGCTTTGCAGTGTAACCTGGATTTATATTAGTAAGACTGGTGTATATCTGTGTCTCTTCTTAGACTTTACTTATAGCATAGCTGGCATCATATGACAGAGTCTAGGAGAGCTATAGTTTGTATTTTACCAGTAGTTGTTAGAAGTAAGAATGTTTAAAGAGCTCATACTGTAGCTAACTATCCAAGGAAATTGTCACAATATTCAGAGATGAGGACAAACAGTAATTGAAATTCTGTCAGAAAGACGAAACGTGCTAATATATATCTGAATTCTACATTCTAACAGGTGATTTATCAGCTTTGTTCAGAGTATATGAGGTAGCCTTCCTGATGTACATACAGTACCCTACCTTGAGCATTGTTGACTAACTTCCTGTCACGAATAAAGCCATCATGTTTCTATTCAAGCTTTTTCCCATTTATATTAGTCTAGGTACATATGTAGTGACCTTCAGTGGAAGGAAAATTCTAGTAGAGAGCCACCATCAATGGCTGGAAATAAACCTTCTTGTCCTTTTTATTTAAAAACTAAAATAAATATTCTGCAGTGCCTGTTACTTCACACAAATATTCTCAGTGCCTTATCAGATGTACCAATTTAATTATAACATTTTACAACAAATTCAGAAGAAAACAAAGCAGTGATTTAAATTCATGTGAATTTGAAGATTGCTGTTAACATTTGACTACTTTTAAACTCTTCCAGTCACGCAATTGTTTATTTATTGAGCCAACATGAATTGACTTTATTTTAGGTTAACCTCAGCAAATGCCTGATATTATTTCATTCTTTTGACAGAAATTGCAATTTTCTCTTCTTCAAACTAATGGAATACACTAGGCACTCTGCTATGTAATGGGGTCACTAAGGCAGCAAATCATGACCCTTTTCTCCTGAAACTCACACATTTAAAGGGGAGACAGAAATGTAAATAAATCTTAGTAACTACTGCCAATTGCTTTTTTTTAAATTGAGATGACCAAATGGGACCTGCAGATAATAAGCTTTTCATTCACATAACAGACTTCAAAATCCATGCTTCCATACTTATATTTCAATATTCTTTTACAGAGAAACACACCATGCTCCCTCCCTTAGGAGACTTTGTTGTATTGGCTTTGGGATAGCTCAAAAAAATATCTGTCCCTCACCATCTTCCCCATCTCAGCAAATACAGGGGTGGGCAAACTTTTTGACTCGAGGGCCACAATGGGTTCTTAAACTTGACCAGAGGGCCGGAACAAAAGCATGGATGGAGTGTTTGTGTGAACTAATATAAATTCAAAGTAAACATCATTACATAAAAGGGTACGGTCTTTTTTTTTTTTTTAGTTTTATTCATTTCAGACGGGCCGGATCTGGCCTGCGGGCCGTAGTTTGCCCACGGCTGAAATAGAACCACATTCATTCTGCATTGCCCATGCCAATACACACAATCATCCTTGGTTCTTCTTTTCTTTCAGACCCCAAATCATCCCATTCTGTAAGATCTACCATTAAAATATATTCTCTATACAATAGCTCACCTTTTCTATTAGCACCTCACTAACACAAGCCACCACAATCCTTATTTGGAATATTGCAGTGGCTTTCTATTACATGGACATCTCTTCCATGTTCTCACTTTTGCAGTCTATTTTTCATATAACAGCCAGAGTAATATCATCCCTTCTTTGTCAACAATACAAAAGCTTCCTATAAAACCTAGGCCCTATCCAGTACTCCTCCCACTTATTCTCTACACTCCAGTGATATTGGCCACCATGTTTCTTCTCAAATACAACAGTGGCTTTCATCTCAGGGACTTTACACATATTGCTCCTTCTGATTGAATTAGTCTCCCAGAAATATTTGCACAGAGTTCCTCGCTTCATTTAGGTGCTTTTTTTTTTTTCAATCTCAGGTCCTCAGAGTGTTTTCTGAGACCTGCTTTTTTTATATATATATGTATATTTTATTGATTTTTTACAGAGAGGAAGGGAGAGAGATAGAGAATTAGAAACATCGATGAGAGAGAAACATCGATCAGCCGCCTCCTGCACATCTCCTACTGGGGATGTGCCCGCAACCAAGGTACATGCCCTTGACCGGAATCGAACCTGGGACCTTTCAGTCCACAGGCCGATGTTCTATCCACTGAGCCAAACCGATTTCGGCTGAGACCTGCTTTTTATTTTTATTTTTTTTTATTTTTTATTTTTAAATATATTTTTATTGATTTTTTACAGAGAGGAAGGGAGAGAGATAGAGAGTTAGAAACATCGATGAGAGAGAAACATCGATCAGCTGCTTCCTGCACATCTCCTACTGGGGATGTGCCCGCAACCAAGGTACATGCCCTTGACCGGAATCGAACCTGGGACCCTTCCATCCGTAGGCCGACGCTCTATCCGCTGAGCCAAACCGGTTTCGGCTGAGACCTGCTTTTTAAATAGCAACTTCTGGTTCTCTGATGACACTAGGATTGCTGGTCAAAAGAGGACACCTAGTTTAATTTGAAGCTTGGAAAAGGAATGAACATTTTTAGTATAAATATAAATAAAATATTTTATGATGGATTGGTATGCTATGGAACCTACTTTGATGAAAAATAAATGCCTTTATCTGAAATTAAAATTTAACTGGGTGTCCTGTATCTTTAGTGGGTAAATCTAGTATCCCTATTTATTACACTCTTTTTCCTGATAGAACTTTACATAATATTATATTATACTAGAGGCCCAGTGCACGAATTCGTGCACCAGTGGGGTCCCTTGGCCTGGCCTGTGGGATCTGGCTGAAACTGGCTCTCTGACACACCCTGAGGGGTCCCGGTTGCAAGAGGGCACAGGCCAGGCCCAGGGACCCCACCTGTGCACGATCAGGGCCATGGAGGGACATGAGAGATTGGCCAGCCAGGGAGGGACTGTGGGAGGGCTCCAGGGTGTGTCCAACCTGTCTGGCTCAGTCCCGATTGGCCAGACCCGAGCAGCAAGATAACCTACCATTTGGAGCATCTGCCCCCTGGTGGTCAGTGCACATCATAGTGAGTGGTTGAGTGGCCATAGCATATCATTAGCATATTACACTTTGATTGGTTGAACGGATGACATTTAGCATATTAGGTTTTTATTATATAGGATATTACCTTGTTTATTTGTTTAAGGTTTGCTGCTTACACTGCACTATAAGATCCTTGAGAGTAGGGTTTGTTGTGTTCGACAGTAAATGATCAGAACTTAGAGCAGGAGCTATTGCATTTAAGATGCTTGGTAAACATTTGTCCAGGCAAGAGAGAAATTGTTTTGTCATAGAATATATATAGTATATTAGTGTATATATGATAGAAATGAATACATGTGTATGTTTCACATTCTCAATCTACACTAATAAAAGAGAAAGATGCAAATTGACCGTACCTTTGCAATGCCCACCAGCCAATCAGGTGTGACTATGTAAATTAACCCAACAAAGATGGCAGGTTAATTTGCATACACAGGCGCCAAGCAGCTGGGGGTGAGGCAGGACGCTTGCGTGGAAATGAATAGGTGCTAGATCCTGAGGGATGGGAGAAGATGGGAAATATAAGAAGCACATTTGGATTAAATGTATTTTAGTATGTATATAACTTAATACTGATGTCATTAGTATAGTAAACCAGATGCAAAGGGGTATCACAGAGTTGATTTATCTTCCTTCAGCCTCTAATACCATTTTAATACAAAAATAAACTTCAAAGGATTAATTTTGAAATGGACTTTGAATAATATTTGAATTTCAAGGTGATTTTAAAATAATCCTAATAATGATAATAATACCATATAATTTCCCCCTTTTTTCTTTCATTAAAACACCTGATATTACTTCATGCACAGATAGTCTAACAACTGGTGAGAGATGAGTATTTCAAGTACAAATTATAAATGTATTAAAAATTAAATAAGCTGAGAAGCTAGAACCAAGCTTTAAATGGCTGATTGCCTGTCCTCAATGAATGCCTTTCTTCTATGTAGGGACAAAAACTGTGGTAGCAATATTTGAAGATATCTTTTCTTAAAAATATGTGCCTTTGAAGTTTTTGTTTCTAACCCTGAGGGCTCTGAGCTGCAGGTGTTTGGTAGTGATGACCTGCCAACATGTTTTAACAAAGGAAATGACTCAAATAATTGATTTTTAAAAATCTCCTGTCATTTTATTTATTTTTACTTTATTTTTATTGTTGACACTGTTACAGATCTCTACCATTTCCCCCCGCTTTAACCATATCTACCTAGGCCTCACCACCAGTCCCTCTGTCTGGCTTTTAACACATTGTCATCTGTTTCCATGGGCTATGCATATATTTTGTTTGACTAATATCTTCACCTTCTTTCACCCAGTCCCTCTCACCTCTTGCCCCTTTGACTTCTGTCAGTCTGTTCCATATATTCATGCCTCTGATTCTATTTTGTTCATCAGTTTTTTGGTTCATTAGATTTCACATAATGTATAAGTAAGATCATATGGTAACGGTATTTCTCTTACTGGCTTATTTCACTTAGCATAATAATCTTCAGGTCTATCCATGATGCAGCTTCTTTTTTTACAGCTGCATAATATTCCCCTGTGTAAATGTACTACCACTTTTTTAAGCACTAATCTACTGATGAACACCTGGATTGTTTCCAGATCTTGACTATTGCAAATAATGATGATATGAACATAGGGTTGCATACATTCTTTCTGTTTGTATTTCAGGATACTTAGGATAGTAAAGGATATTATTTGCTAATAAGTTAATAATACAATAGATTCTTTTAAAATGATTTTTCTTTATGCCCTATTCCTCAAAATATGTTTTCAATGAACCCAGCTTTAATTTTACAATTTAAAGAGAAAGAAAAACTAACTCAGAGAACAGAAGAATGAAAATACTTTGGAAAAAAATGATAAAGTAGAATTAATACAAGAAAAATAAGAATGATTGATAGAATAGAAACAAATAAAGTAGACTTGAATTATCCCTTTAAAATTTATTGTTATAATGTCTGGTTTTGTAACTCTTTAGGTAATAATTATATTAAAATATAATTAATAGCAATAACAAACCAATACAAATTTTAGTTATTTGAAATATTATTTTTCAAAGTGCATGCATAAATGAACACTTGCTTACTAAAACACTAACCTCATAAATCTAGAATCATGCAATGTTTTTAACAATTGATGGTTGGCAAATTCTATATTCAATGTACACTATAAATTAATGACATAGTTTCTATTGGTTTAACAAATTTAGTGTAAAAAGCAAATTGATAAAATACTGTACTTCTTCACTAAGAAAATTAGAAGCATAAAACATTATATATATGTAGCTAACCTTTGCCTTCTGAGTTATGAATAACACAGAAAAAGAAAAAATGTTTAAATAATTTGTATTTTAATCTATTTATAATAGTTGCCGTCATAAGATCATTTATATAGAATTTTCTTACACAAATGATATTTTGAGTGTAACTGTTACAAAAAGATTAAACTATTATAAACAATCATAAACAAATTATAAATACTTTATTCATAAACAGTTAGATCATTTATAAACCAACTTGTGATAATCTATAATAATAAAAGCGTAATATGCAAATCGACAAAATGACCAAACAGCAGAACAACCATCCAGACGTCCTGGATGACCTTCTGGACAAAGCTGGGGCTGCGAGGGCTGAGGCAGTGGCCGAGGTGGCTGGGGCTGCGAAGACCTACCCTTGCATGAATTTCGTGTATCAGGCCTCTAGTAATAATATAATGGTAATAATAATATAATGTTATGATTAGACTACAAAAGATTTTATGAATGTGACTATTATAAAAAATGTTATAAAAATTATAAAACTATTTTATAAAACAATTGGATAAAGTTATATAATTAACAAAATTCAACATTATCTATTTAACTGTTCCAATTTTATTCTAAAGCATTTAGATTCTGGCATCATTAATATGCTAAATCGCTAAAAGTATTTAGGTCTATTTTCCGAACTTTCTTTTTCTTTTGTACTGGTCTGCCTACCTATCCATAAACTAATATAATACTGTTTTATTTATTGAGGCTTTATAGGTATAGCTTACACTTATACTTTTATAAATTTTCAGAGGATGTATTTTTTCCAATTCTCAGGCAGAGATATAAACTTTTTTCTTCTCCATGTGTGAGGAGAATTTTTTTCTCCCAACTTAATTAATGGTGCAAAATTTAAAGGCATTTGGCTATGCAGAGGTCTCCTTTCCAAATCTCAAAGTATTGTGTCCCATTCCTGTTTGCATATTAAAACACAGAATATGTGACAAATTAGTTAATTAACAAAAGAAATAATATTCATTATTTAATTACATATGTAATCAAGTAACCAATTACATAACTAATTATAATTACTTCATTAATTAGAAATAATTAATAGTGATACACCCTTCCCAACCACACAGCAGCATCAGCTCATATACTCACAGTTAAAGCTATGGTTTTCACACTTTCTATTCTCTATTGTAGGAATGCCAAAATATCAGAGTTATTTTTCAGGTGTCCATTGATGATTTTTTCATGAGCATCTATTTTCAGCTGCCATGTGGTATGTTTTATTTCCTTCCTATTTAATCTGATGACTGTATAACTGCCTTTCAGGTCTGTTTTGAACCACAGGAGCACAGTAGACCCCATAATAAGCCAATACTGGCAACCATGATTGACAACCCTGAGTCTGTCATCTACAAATACCAGTAGGATGAATAACTGCTTTTGTTGCAAGCTGACTAGCTAAGGATCATTAAAACCCAAATCCCAACTCTTCATGTGTGTGTGTTTGATTTTCCTTCATGATAATCTAGACATTATCCACCATTTTAAAAATTTAAATGTTATTTTCAATTACAGTTTACATTACATATGGTTGTATATTAGTTTCAGATGAACAGAATAGTGTTTAGGCAATCATATAGTTTACAAGTGTTGCCCCTGATATTTCCAATACTGACCTGACCCCACATAGTTATTATAATATTACTATCTATATTCCCTATGCTGTACTTTACATCACCATGAGTATTTTATAACTACCAATTTGTACTTCTTAATTCCTTCACCTTTTCACCCAAGTTCCCATCCCTCCTCTCCTCTGGCAACCATCAGTCTACTCCCTGTATCTATGAATCTGCTTCTATTCTGTTTGTTCCTTTATTTTGTTCTTTAGAGTCCACATATAAGTGAAATCATATGGTCTTTCTCTGTCTGCTTTATTTTACTTAGCATAAGACCCTCTAGATGCAATCATTCTGTTGCAAATGGTAAGATCTTATTAATTTTTATGGTTGAGTATATTCCATTTTATATATGTACCACCACTTTTTAATCCATTTGTCTATGATGGGCACTTGGGTTGCTTCCATAACTTGGCTATTGCAAATAATGTTGCAATGAATATAGAGGTACATATATTGTTTCAAATTAGTGTTTTGGGTTTCTTTGGGCATATACCCAGAAGTGGAATCACTGGGTCATAAGGCAGTTCCATTTTTAATTTTTTGAGGACCCTCCATACAGCTTTCTATAGTGTTTGCACTAACCTGCAATCCCACCAACAGTGCATAAGGGTCTCCTTTTCTCCACATTCTTGCCAACAGTTGTTTTTTGTTGATTTATTGATGATAATCATTCTGGCAGGTGTGAGGCCATATCTCATTTTGGTTTTAATTTACATTCTCTGATTATTAGGATATTGACCATAATTTCGTATGTCTACTAGACATCTGCATGTATTCTTTGGAGAAGTGTCTATTCAGGTTCTCTATACATTTTTTAATTGTATCGTTTTTGTTGTTGAGTTGTATGAGTTCTTTATAAATTTAAGATATTAACCACTGCTTGATTTTCATTGGTGAATATTTTCTCCCAGTTAGCAGGTGTGTGTGTTTTTATTTTATTGATCATTTCCTTAGCTGTGCAAAAACTTTTAGAGATTACCATTCCTGTCTGTATCTTATTTTATAGATGAGCATTCAAACAGTGCTTGGTTCCCTGTGTTGCAGTGCTCAACAGCTTATTTTCGACATGAGTATGTTTACTATTATATTTGTAGCTTCCCCTATTACCCTTGAAAATGAGTTTAGAAGGATCCAACTGGGCTGTGCTTGAACCCAGTTGTTATATTGTGTTTAGACTTTTCTCAAGCCTGTAACAATTTAGATATTATTATTATATTGAGCTTTACATTTTCTTTATGTGGGAAGTGCTTCTTAAGCTCCAGCTCTATTAGCCTAAACAGTCCACTGCACAATGCCAGACACATCTGAATCTCAATACTCAGCATATCTTAAGCAAAGATTTGGCACACATACACTTCTGCTTCAAAAATATGAATTCATTTACGTATTTATAAATCTAGAAATTTAAATTTTTATTTGAAATTAAAAACACTTTAATATTTGTATACCACTTAGTTATGCTAAAACATATTTTAGAGCTGAGTCATTTACTGGAAGAAAAGTGGATTATTTTTTCCAAAAGCCTGATTTTTTTTAAAAAAAGTTATTTCTCAGGTTATGCAGAAAGAAACCTGTGTTTTTCTATACATATTTTATTGTAAAAAAAAATGATACACTATTGGATTATAAATTTGTTCAAAACTCATTTGGCATTAATTTAATGAATAATAATATAAGATGCTTATATGATATACCCAGTTTTATATTATATACACACTAGAGGCCTGATGCACAAATGTGTGCATGGAGGCGGAGGTCCCTTAGCCTGGCCTGTGGCCTCTCGCAATCTGGGACCCCATGGGGGATGCAGCAGTGTGCCAAGCAGCAGGCGGCCAAGGAAGAGCCCAAGATGGGGTCTGGCACCGCACCGCTCACATTCAGGCCGGCTCTTGTCGCCGCTACTCGGTAGCTCTGCCTCAGAGTCGGGAGAGGCTCCCTCATTGAGCATCTGCGCCCTGGTGGTCAGTGTGCATCATAGTGACTGGAAGATTGGTCGTTCAGTCATAACGATTGTTTAGGCTTTTATATATAGAGATTGATCAATTCTTAAATTTACTTTAACTTAAACCTTATTATACAAATAAGATTTTGTTACTGTATGTTTTATATTACTTAGAGGTACAGTGGAAATTAATTAAATGTAAAATAAAATCAAGATCTAATTGGAGATATAATACCTACTGGGTATGCATTATATAGTTTCAAATAATTTTTTGATCTAAAGTTAGAAATTAGCTGTTGGACTATCTATATTTAATTAGTTCAATAAGAAATGGTTAAATATATATTAAGAATACAGTCAATGGTCCCTATACTAAATGATATAACTAATTAATTACACAAAGCTAGAGAATATTAAAACTATAATTACATCTGAAATAGGTCTATAATTTAATAATAAAAAATTTAAAAATCAGAAAAATTAATAGTGTAATTATAATGAAAATATGAGATTAATTTCTTTAATAAAATTAACATTTAATTGAACTTAAACTTCATGATTCAGCTTCTCAAATATTTTTATTATTCTATTACTTAAAGGAAATTTAAAATGGAAAGTACTAAATTGCTAGATATTAAAGCAAAATATAAATGGATAATTAGAGAATGAATTAGTAATATTGGTGATTAAGAATATGAATATATTATATTAGAAAAGACAGAAATGGGATCTAAATAATTTTAATTTCTAAGTAAATCTTTTTCTCTTATATTGGATTATTTTTCTATTTTATTTTATAAGAAAGAGGTGCCGATTTCCTTGCAGTAAAGTGAAACTCTAAGATATGGGTTAGTGTTCACATTAAAATAATACGTTAAATTTTGTTAAATAGGATGCTGCCCATAATGAATTGGTTGCTCTCTGTTTCTTCACAGTTGCTTTATACATATTGTCCATCTTGATTGAATCTCCCTAGTGTTGATAGGTGTAAATTATTTCAATGAGAAGTGCTAGAGTTCCCATCATTGGACCTCTTGACAGATTTGAAATTTATTGCCAGCTAGAAAATTTTCATCAAAATAATGTGTGTGAAATGCTATTTAACTGTGGTTTTATTTTGCATTTAATAATTGCTACTGATGCTGAGATACTTTATAGGTGATACTAATTGACAAATTAGTATAACCAATCCAAAGTTTTAACAAATCCAATTTGTTAATTTTTTTTTACTTTTCAGTGAGTTTAGATTGTTTGCTACTTCTATGTATGTTTTTAGAAAGTCCTTATATATCACATTCTAGAATTTTTATAAAATTGTTAATAAAGTGAATAAGAAAAGACATACTTAATTTTTAGTATGAAATGCTGAAATGACAATGATGTTGTAGATGCATTTAATTAATATGTGTAGATGTATTTTACACTCTTAGGTTGAAACAGGTTTTATTTATCTTGTTAAATAAGTAGAAATGCATTTTATACCATTCCTTCCTGTGTGGAGAAGATTAATTATTTCAATGTGCCTACTGTTAAGTTAAAATAAATAGATTTTAAAATAACAAAAATACTTTGTTTTTTACAATAAAGAATACTTAATCTTGGTATATTTTAATTTTAAAATATTTTATATTAAATATGCCAAAACATTAGTTAGGATTTTTTCCCTATTATTGGTAAAGAGGGATATTTATTCTGTGCTTTTCTATTTTGTATGCCCACTTTCTGGGATTAATGTGATGCAAACTTCACTAAATAAATTTGTAATTTATACATCATTTCTCCTCAAACTCTATTTTACAATATTGTAATCAACTGTTCTTAAGGGAAGAAAACATTGCGGTGCCAAATAGTCCAGGCCTTGTCATGGCTTCAGAGGTGCTCATTGCACACATTTTGTAAAAGCAGTCCTTCGATGGTTTTGTTTCTGTATAGGTTTTTCACTTCCTGAGCCAAAAGCACTTTTAGGAAACACCTATTTAATTAAAATATATTAGAATAGAGTTCTACATTACAATTATTTTAATCTTCCCATTTTTATTGAAGTTTCATTTGATTAGTAACTACATTTATCTTATTGCTGATTTTTATCAATATCACTACATTTATAAATTCAACCTATTTCTGTTTATGATACATAAATTCTCTTAGTTTTAAAAGTTTTCTTTTTCTAACTTTTTATGCTACTTAAATTTCTAACATTTTATTTAATAATGAAAACATTAAAATCTATTGATTTGCTTTAGGTAACAGTTTTTGGTTCTTCTCATGTTTGAGAGGTGATATTTTTATAATTGTTTTTCTTCATCATATAGGAATTTATTTCATCATGAGAACTACTTAATGATTTCACTCACTCTTAAATAGGTTGATTACTGTAAGTTACTTTATATTTTATTTTTATGTAGCAGAAAGATAAGAATTGCTTTTTAATCTTTAGGCTGAGCTAACTCATTTACTTGGGGGAAGCAATCTGGTATGGATATTGTTGAAGGGCTTAAGCAGAAGGGTGGGGAACCTTTTCTCTGCCAAGGGCCATTTGGATATTTATAACATCATTCACTTAATTAACTTAATATAAATTTATCTTGCTATGAAAAAAGCTCCTAGATTTATTGAATTTCTAATTCACCCTGAGATTAGCTTGGCAGGGCCAAACCAAATGATTTTGCAGGCCTTATGCGGCCTGTGGGCCAGGTGGACAGTTTCATGGCTTCAATAAAACGTATGTTTTTTTAACCTTGAAAAAGAGACCGGAAGCTCTGTAACACTTCTGTTTACTATTCTTGGTAGCTATGACAAGTGCTCTTTAAGTTTAAAACAAACAGACAATAACAACAAAAATCTAAGTTTAAAAGAATTTTCACTACAATGGAAATTTCAACCATGGACTTTTGGAGAAAGAAGAGGCATTTTGGGAAGCAAGTTTTTCTTGTAGAAATATATAAACTTTAGCTGATATAACAAAAACATGATGGAATAGATGCACAGTCCAATTCTAAAGCATGTATATACTTTGGTAAGTTATTGAACTTAACATAAAGAATTGCAATCCTATATAATAAAAGCCTAATATGCTAAGTGTCTGGTTGTTCAGTCATCTGTTCAACCAATCAAAGCACAATATGTTAATGATATGCTAAGGCCCCTCAACTGCTCGCTATGATGTGCACTGATCACCAGGGGGCAGACGGTAGACCGGTTGACCAGTCGCTATGACGTGCACTGACCACCAGGGGGAAGATGCTCCGACTGGTAGGTTAGCTTGTTGCTGGGGTCCAGCCAATCAGAACTGAGCAAGACAGGCCAGATATGCCCTGGAGCCCTCCCGCGGTCCCTCCCTGGCTAGCCAACCTCCCATGCCCTTTCCTGGCCCCAATCATGCACCAGTGTAATCCCTCGGCCTGGCCTGTGCCCTCTCACAATGTGGGATCCCTTGGGGGATGTCGGAGAGCCAGTTTCAGCCCGATCCCAGAGGCTAGGCCAAGGGACCCCACTGTTGCACGCATTTGTGCACTGGGCCTCTAGTTTCTAAATAAATTTGTTTTCTTGCTTTTGAAAGTATTGCATTCTTTTGAATTTGAGATTTCTAAATGACATCTTTGCCTTTACTTTGTGTGTTTTGCATATAAGGCAGTGGTTTTGAAAATAAATACAACTTAATTATCTTCTCCCTTTGCTGTCAGTAGCTCTCAAAGCCTTCTTACTTTAAGAAATTCTGTTCAAGGACTAAGTATTCCACTCTGTGTTTAGGTTCCCCACCCCAGAGAACTAGTCAGTTTTTCCAACAACTCTGTCATCAGGATTATCTCCATTCCAATGGCTGCTCAAAGGAAAATCTGCAGAATATGCCACTTAATGATCATCTAAGAGGATAACAAAATGTCAGTTTTCCCTTCCAAGTCTCTACATGTGGGTCTCTAGAATCACTCCATCCCGACTTTGAAAGAAAAAAATATTCTCTTATAATTGTTTATTTGAATTATACATTTTATTAAATCATAATACCAGTTCTTATAACATTTAATCTAGAAATATCCAATATGAAGTATTAATAGTTCACATATTTTATTAATGGTTCAAACTATTTGTTTTAATTAAGTGTTTGACCACTTAATTCCTTTAATTTCTTTTTATAAATAATGTTGTTTTATATGTAAAAATTACTAAAACAAAGTATTTACTAGTATTTACACTTTCGGTAAGAATGCTTGCTGCTCATTTTAAGAATCACATTTTTTCTAGGTGCCTAAAAATGCATTAATTTTTAAATGCAATTGTTTTATGCTGTTTTATAAGAGTGCATAGTAGAAGTTTAATTCAAAGATAACTAGATTCTGAATTGTGAAGTTTAATGTAAGAACTGCACAGCTGGGAGCAAACCAAATTTTGAGACATCAATTTAATAACAACTGAATTGGGTACAATTGTTAATAAGCACAGTCACACTGAAATAAATGGTGCAGAAATTCCATTCACATTATGGAGCCTTGAAACAACACGGATAATGTATAATGAGATTATTGCCTAACATTGATGTAAAAATCATTCAATAAATTTATATTGCACCATCAGTGTGGCCCATGCATTAGTGATTCCAAAATAAATACAACATTTGTAATGATATGTTATCTAACCCTAGAGATACATCACAATTCTTTTGTAGTGTTTAATGGATGTTTTAGCCTTATCTAGACCAATGATTTCAGTTCCTTAGCATATGTAAATGAGGTATTTTGCTAATGCAGAAGGGGAAATATGTATTGCTTTTCTCTGGACTCTTGCTAGAAAAAAAATATCAATCAATGGTTGTCACTAAATAGTTTGCCTACACCTTTCTTATTTTTTAAACTATTTTTAAAGGAGATTAAAAAGACAAAGAATTCTTCTATATCTAGTAAATGAATTCAGCAAACTGACAGGATACGAAATTAATACTCATAAATTGGTGGTATTTTTACACACCAATAATGAACTACCTAAAAGAGAAACTAAGGAAGAAATCCTATTTCCTATTGCAACAACAACAACAAAATAAGGTAGCTAGGAAAAAATTTAACCAAAGAGGTAAAAGATCTGTACTCAGAAAACCATAGGACATTGATGAAAAAAATTGAGGAAGATTACAATTAAGTGGAAGTATATGCCATGTTCATGGATTGGAAGCATTAACATCATTAAAATGCCCATATGAACCAACACAAGCTATAGCTTCAACACAATTCATATTAAAATGTCAATGCCATATTTCACAGTTCTAGATAAAATATTCCAAAAGTTTATATGGAACCAAAAAAGACCCCCAATAGCCTCAGCAATCTTGAGAAGAACCAAGTTAGAGGTATCACAATATCTGATGTCAAGCTATTCTACAAGTCCCTTGTAATCAAAACAACCTGATACTGGCCTCAGAACTGGCATATAATGGAACAGAACAGAGAGCATAGAAATCAGCCATGACTTTATGGTCAATTAATATTAGACAAAGGAGGAAAGAGCTTACAATGAAATAAAGAGAGTTTCTTCAATAAATGTAGGAAAAATTGGACTGGTACATGCTAAAAACTAGACCACCAACTTATACCATACATAAGAATAAACTCAAAATGGATAAAATACTTAAATGTAAGTTGCAAAACCTACAAATCCTAAAAGAAATAATAAACAGTAACATGTCAGACATCTCTTGTAGCAAAATGTTGCCAATATATCTCCTAGGGCAAGGGAAACAAAGGAAAAAATAAAGAAATGGGACTATATCAAATTCAAAATTTTCTGCACAGCAAAGGAAACTATCAACAAAATGAAATGGGAACCCACTGTATGGGATGACATATTTGCCAATGATACATCTGATAAGGGGTTAATTTCCAAAATATATAAAGAACTTATACATGGATGGTAGTTACTGGTACATGGATGGACGCAATTGTCAAATCCTATTAAACCAAACATTGATCAGTTAAGAAATAAAGAAAAAAGAGGATATATGGCTTAAGACATGCTTTTCTTTGTTTCTCTCTTTTTCTTTGTTGGAAGATATACCATATTATTATATTGGTTTAAAAGCAGGATACAGGACCATGGTTAACTCTGAAAACAGAGTGGCAAGTCATCACTAGGAAAATTAAGATACAATCATTTCAACAGGGATTGCATTAAAGTGTCCCTCAGCTCTTGTAGTTTGGTTATTTTCTTAATAACCAAGACATTATGCATATATTCTGAAGTCAACTGATAGGATTAACCTAAAATAGAGGTACCTCAACTCCCATAAATTGTTCTGGAAACAGACCAATTTGTATTGACAGAGATTAGAGTTGAGGAAATACTTTAATGCAATCATAATGACTCAGGTGTAGCTGCAGGTGGAAAATTTGAGTAAAAAGGTAAAATTGAATCAATATTATTATAATGGCCTGAGGAAAGTTTGTTAATCTAAAGAGTCAATGTATCTCTGTTCCTATGAGAGGTAACAACATTGATAAGTTGACAAAGTTTTTCCTATATATATCCTTGTTTTTAAAAAATGGATACATCAAGCTATGGTAACTTGAGATCAGTTGTTAAGATTTTCCAGTTCAGCCCTAACTGGTTTGGCTCAGTGGATAGAGCGTCGGCCTGTGGACTGAAGGGTCCCAGGTTCGATTCCGGTCAAGGGCATGTACCTTGGTTGTGGGCACATCCTCAGTAGGGAGTGTGCAGGAGGCAGCTGAATTGATGTTTCTCTCTCACCAATGTTTCTAACTCCCTATCCCTCTCCCTTTCTCTCTGTAAAAAATCAATAAAATATATTTTAAAAAAAAGGATTTTCCAGTTCATTTCCCTTGCTCTGATTCCAGTTATCACAAGTTCTGAATGTCTTGTTACTTCCCCATCAAGGCAGGATGAGCTGAACAGAAAGAGAAATATTTTACCTTTCAGTTGTATTTCTCACTATAATGTAATAATTTGGCCTTTCTCTATTGTATGTTTAGTTGATGAGTCAGTTACCCTAAACTTATTTTACTCTGATTCACTGAGTTTATGAATTTGTATTTCTGCTTTAAATGATTCAAACTAAAATTTATAACCCCTGCCTGGCTGGTATGGCTCAGTGGTTGAACATCAACCCAAGAACCAAAAGGTCACTGGTTTGACCCAGTCAGGGCACATGCCCAGGTTGTAGGTTAAATCTCTAGTGGTGGGCATACAGAAAGCAGCTGATCAATGATTCTCTTCCATCATTGTTGTTTCTCTCTCTCTCCCCCTCTCCCTGAAATCAATAAAAATATATTTTAAAAAATGGCCAGCTGTTTTATTATATAAGAACTCCATAAATTTATCTCTATTTTTTACCATGTTATGTTTAGAATAAAAGGTCAGTGACATTACCTCAATACTACCCAATATTCCTGATACAACAC
This sequence comes from Myotis lucifugus, assembly GCF_000147115.1. NCBI lineage: Eukaryota > Metazoa > Chordata > Mammalia > Chiroptera > Vespertilionidae > Myotis > Myotis lucifugus. Next base: position 21,827 of record NW_005872221.1, read on the forward strand.
AAATAAATAAGTTCAATATCAGGAGGGGATGTGGACCAGAAAATAACCAGACTGCAGGGTTTAAGGAAAAAATAAAACTGAAAATATAAAAGCAGTTGCAGATGAGAAAAAGTATAGCTATTGATGATAGGGACAAAGAAGAAAGCCCAACATAGAATAAACATTAGAAGACAGAAACATCCTTAAGAGCTGCAGGTCTAAGGGTCTCTATTCTGTTCATAAAGAAAGTGGTTATAATGAGGCAGAAAGTCAGATCCGAGGGAAGGGACAGTTACTAGGAGTTCAACAATAGGAAGATTGGAGTTATAAGGGACAATATTGGATAGGAGACAATCTGAGACGAAAAAGTAAGGGGTGATGGTATCAACATGTCTGATTCTTTATTACTATGTACATTTTTCTGTACAAACCACTCATTCTTTGAGTACACTGTGGTGAGTACCTCTGAATTCCAATGTTGTTTATGAGGTGAAAGAATAAAGTAAATATATAATATTTTTTCTTATGGTGTAAGCAATAACTAACCTCAAAGAAAACTTGCCGTTAAAAGATATAATAACTCAAGGTTAGATTGTTGAAAAGAAAAAAAGAGAGAAAATCCAATAAAATGATCTGTTAAAAAGGATCAAGGAATGATTGCCCAACCCCTTATGCTATGTGTAATCTTTGAAGTGGAGACTTCTGTCAATCCTGAGTAACCTAGCTTTATTTTAATTGATATATTTTAAACCTAAGATAATTGACATTTATTTGCTTATTCATTCAATTATTGATTAACTCTAAGGTGCCAATTTCTGTGCTAGAGACTAAGGACACAAATAAGGAGAAAAAAATTAGAGATTTTTTGAAATAAAAATTTTCTTAAGATTTCAGGACTTGGTACAGAGGGCAAAAACAAATAAATTATGTTACCTTAAAACTGAAGTTTTCCTTCCGTTGTTCTAGCTAGGAAAGTGATTATTTTGAAATCTTAGCATTAGGGACAAATGGATAAATGAAATGAGCCTTTATATTCTTTTTTAAAAATTACATATGTTTTATACGGCATCTGATGCAATAGATTATAGTTGGCACATATCCACTCCCTTCTCTAAATTGGCCATATCAAGTTTTCCTAGTATAATTCAACAATTCTTTCTTCCTTCTCTCTCCCTTCTTTTCTTCTCTCCTTTAATAAACATTGATTGTCTCTGTACAATGTGCTCAGTGCTGAGGATATAAAGATGAACATCATAGGGAATCTTATGACCTTACTACTAAAGGAAGATAGACACAAGTCCCACTGTAATAAAGCATTAAAGTTTTATAAAAAAAATAGGTATGAGCAAGAATGGGGTATAACTGAGAGTGAATCATTCCAGTTGAGAGTCCAGTGGAGGTTGCAGCTTAGAAGAGGTTATAAACTAGTTAAGTATAAAAGATGAAGAAATTATTTTGGAGCCAATATAAGAGAAGGTAAATAGCAAAGAAACTTGTGTGAGATAAAATGTGTTAACAGAACAGCAAATAATTTGTTTTCCTTAGAAGAAAAGGGGCATAAAGGACCTGAAAAATGATGTTGAGGATGTGATCCTGAGCACAAGAAGGAAGATTTGCAGACTATCTGAGAATCTCAGTTTGCCTTTTAGGCCTCACAGAGACAATGCCAAGTTTAAGCATAGACACTTCATTCTGTGCCCAGTGTCTAAAAGTTAATGTTGAGTCTGGATGGAGGATATATGAGAAGAATGTAAGTCTGAGGTCAGAATCATGATTCTAAAATCCAGGGAGAAAATTAGGCTTGATCTGTAGCAGGACTGGTGACTTTTTTGTTTAAACTTTATGTTTATGTCTTTAAAATTTGAAGTGAACCTTAGAAAGACTATTTCAACAATTACATTTCACTGAGATTGCATTAAAAATTGCATCAACATTTTACTACTGAAAAGAAAATATTTGTGGGGCATTACCCATGAATTTTCAATGTTTGTAGCTTCTAAATACCTTAGCTATTCTTGGAGACATTTAGATCAAATCTGTCCTTGGTTTCAGGACTGAATGAAAATCTATTTGAGTCAGGTGACCCTGTGCATGGTTCAGCCTTTTAGTGTAAACTAGAACTCACCGTCTATCTATCCCTCTCTTCAAAATTGCAAAAAAAAAAATTCTAATTTACAAATATATAGCTATGTTTACTCTATCATGTTCACTGAAAGCTCTAATATATTTCAGTGTGGATGAGTTATTGGCATGTTTCCCAGGCTCTACACAACTTCACATATTCTGATTATAGGGATACAGCATAAATAAAATACACTTCAGGGAATGCACATTTTATGTAGCAGTTCTATGAAAGGCATAACTCGACTTTAGTTTCCCATCTAATTGAAAGATACCTGGGTGCTGGAGAAAACCAGGTTAACGCTTTGCTGTAGGCTACATGTTTTGCAACAGGCAAATTTATTCCAAGACAATCTCTAGCCACAGGGTGAAAAAGCCTCAGAGAGCTGGAAACTTCTCTGTTGCTTTTCTATTAAAAAATCACGAAAATAGGGTGAGGCTGGACAAGTGACAAAAAGTATCTTGTTTAAGTGTAAATGTAGCTTTCTCTACCTGGCATTTTAAATATTTGTTAGATCAAAATGCATAATATATTTACATATCATAAAATAATTTTAATATAGGTTACCTTATAAAGCAAAAAAAGGTTGGGGTGGAGTAGAGAGAGAGAAAGAAAGAAAAAGAGATGAGGGAGAGAGAGCAAGACAGAGACAGAAAACAGACTATTCTTTCGTGATTATTTTTATTGCTTGGATGGTGAGCAGGATACTGGAAAGTTATAGAAGTTCCACTGTGCTCAATTGTGCTTAACTGAGCCACTCTGTTCAACTGATACTCTTGCAGACCCCAAATGATGTCTGTTGATGAATGGGAAAGGGTCATTAAATCAAAGAATGTGGATGATGGGATGGACTTGAAGTCCAACTCCCTTCTGAAATAGGAAAACATTCTATGACATCCTGGAGCAACCTGAACTCTCCTTTTCATGACATTAACTGGAAAAAACAAGCATAGGAAGGAAGGAAGGAAGGAAGGAAGGAAGGAAGGAAGGAAGGAAGGAAGGAAGGAAGGGAGGGAGAAAGGGAGGGCTGGAGGAAGGGAGGAAGGGAGGAACTGAGGAGGGGAGGGCTGGAGGAAGGGAGGAAGGGAGGAACTGAGGAGGGGAGGGAGGGAGGAAGGGAAGAAGGAAAGGAGGGAGGAAAGGCACATCTATACAATAGAGTTTCTGAAATTTTGTTAGATTTAATTAGGCTTAACTTTGATGAGGATGAAGATGAGGATAAGAATGATAGAACTTATTTTAGTACTTTTCAGTGTTTCCACCTCTAAAATTTTATGTTCTTGTGGTCTGAAATTTTCTTAAAATTTCCACACATATGTTATAGTTTTCTTATTGAAAGCAATTCTGAATTAAATAAAGGCCACTTTCAAAAAGCAAGTTATGAAAATTTAAAAACCTACTATGTCTGTTTTTCTTTTCATTTTTTTATATTGTTTTAGCTCATTTCCAGCAAATCTTTACTGTATTTCTCACAAATGGGCAATCTGGTGATTTATTCAGAAACTTCACAGTGGAGATTGATCTATTCCAGGCTCTGAGTAATAATTTTTTTTTTAAATTCTCTCCTCTTTAGAACATAAGATGAAATTTTCTTTTTTTTTTCTTTTTTTTTTAAATATATTTTATTGATTTTGCACAGAGAGGAAGGGAGAGAGATAGAGAGCCAGAAACATCGATGAGAGAGAAACATCGATCAGCTGCCTCCTGCACATCCCCCACTGGGGATGTGCCCACAACCCAGGTACATGCCCTTGACCGGAACCGAACCCGGGACCCTTGAGTCCGCAGGCCGACGCTCTATCCACTGAGCCAAACCGGCCTCGGCAAGATGAAATTTTCTTATTTTGAGGCCCATCAAAGAACTTATATGCTCATATGCATAGCCCACAAACAAACCATAGTGCAGGGAAGGCCTGGGGAGGGAGAGGGAGCTGGGTGGAGGGGGCCAATGGGGGAATAGAGGAGGACATTTGTAATATTTTCAATAAAAACATTTCAAAAAGGACAAAAACAAAATAATAATTATAATGACTAAAACAACAATAGTAATAATCCCAAACACATAATTTGGAAGACGAATTTACTTAAATATCTGTCACAGTATGAATATCAGACAGTTCTGAGAGAGTTTATTTTGGGTTTGCAGTAGCAGACGTTCTGGTTTTATATCAGTGATCCCAGAACCAATCAACAGAGTGCAGGTCAGAAAAATATATCAGAAGGCAGTTCTTGTGTAGTAAAGGGGCATAAAGACTCATAGTCCCTGAATTTAATCATAATAGACTTAATTGTTGTTTGAGTCATAGTTTGTGCAGAATTGCATAGCTCTTGGCCACCCTCTCCTTGGTCAGGTTAAGCATATGCTATAATGTTTCACTAAATTTTATAAAGAGTAAGGGAGTGGTAAAATCATTTACAAGCTTAATTTCAAGCCTCAAGGAATATGTAGCATTTACTGTGACCTCTGCAACACATATGGGCATCATTAAAAGAGAACAAGAAGTTTCGTGTACTGAGAAATGACAGATGAAGGGAAGTGTTGACAAAATGGGGCCATGGACCACCTGTGTCAGAATCATCTGTCGTTCTTACTACATTTGCAGATTTTTTTGGCTCAGTGACCTCAAGCGTTTATGGTAAAGCTTAGAATTATGTATTAAAAGATAATTATTATGCTCACTGAATTATTGTTTCCACTGTATTAAGAGAAACATTAGTTTCCAAAAATGCGTACTTTTGTTAACTGTTTTTAATGTGTAGGTTAGGCCCCTCTGAAATAATTCTGTGTTAAGAAGTGTGATCTTTACACTATTAAGAAACATGGTCTTGCCCTGGCCGGTTTAGCTCAGCGGATGGAGCGTCGGCCTGCGGACTCAAGGGTCCCAGGTTCGATTCTGGTCAAGGGCATGTGCCTTGGTTGCAGGCACATCCCCAGTGGGGAGTGTGCAGGAGGCGGCTGATCGATGTTTCTCTCTCATCGATGTTTCTAACTCTCTATCTCTCTCCCTTCCACTCTGTAAAAAAAATCAATAAAATATATTTTTTTAAAAAAAGAAACATGGTCTTATTTGGGGAAAGCCCAGTGTGGAAATACTATTAGAAGAGACTATATTAGCCCATGCCTTCCTTTACCATATGTAACCATATACAGATATTGATAATGGATACTGGCTAAATAATACTAGAGAGGAAACATTAAGTACAGAAATTGACCCTGAAGTACTCTTTACACTTGTGGGTAATGGAATAAAGAAAAACATAATTCACAGACCAAAAGAAAGACAATTGATATGTATTTTTTTTTTGCAGAATTCTAATTTACAATTTTGTTTAGATGTGTCTAACCCCTGAAGCTAATAATCAAGAGTGGGTAAAAATGTATGTTATTTTAAATTAGCCAAATTGAGCACAAACGATTATCTAGCCCCTTCATAAAATTTTAGTTTGTTAGCCACAGAGGTTTTATTGATAGAATCCTTCAATAAATATTTACATATTCTGAAGAGATTTAGAAAGATGTGCTTATGCATATATTTTAAAATAAATCTGGATTTGACCTAATGTTGGAAGAAAACTTGTAGCAAAGTATTGGGTTTTAATGTTTACTGTTGAATGATATAATTTTGAACACAAATACATATATCTATAGTATCGATAACAAGGTGATTACTTTTATTTTTTTATCAAAAATATTCCATTCTATTGCTCAATTATTCCCTTTCAAAAACAAATGAATAATGGATAAGAACATAGATTCAACTGACTATTGCTGGCACTTATAAGCACTTACTAGACACTCTTTATGTCTCAGTTCTTACATCTCTAAAATTGAGGAAATGGTGGCACCCACTCCATGTGTTGGTTAAATGAATTATCCTATATCAGTGGTCGGCAAACTCATTAGTCAACAGAGCCAAATATCAACAGTACTTCTTCAAAATAGACTCGCCCAGACCGAAAACCGACTTCCGCACATGGGCCACGAAGTTTCAATCGCACTGTACATGCGCGCCCACACGTGGTATTTTGTGGAAGAGCCACACTCAAGGGGTCAAAGAGCCGCATGTTGCTCATGAGCTTCAGTTTGCCCACCATAGTCCTATATAATAAGAGCATAATATGCCAATCGACCGAACGGCCAAACAGCGGAACTACATCCGGACGACCATCCAGGACCATGCTATGACATCCACTGGCACCAGGCCAGCCAAGGCGGGTGTGATGTGATTGGTCAGGGGTCCGGCCATCGCCCCATGATTGCCCCACAGAGGGAGGCCCAGGCCACCAACCAGCTGGCTGTTGCGGGTGGGAGGGGCCTCCCTCTGCGAGGGAAGCCCGGGTCCCAGTGCCAGAGGGAAGCCAGTGCTGGCAGCCAGGGGAAGGAAGGCCTACTTTTGCACGAATTCCGTGCATTGGTAAAGTGGTTGGGCAAGTGCCTGGTCCATAGTAGGTGCAATACCAGTGTTAGCAATTATTATTGTTATTAGTTTATATTCAATTTTATACTTTACAATATTTTCTGAATATAAAATCTAAGACTACCATTGCAAACAATGTAGTGTGGATGATAAAAAGAATAGTGTGTTCATATTATCATAAGAAAATAAATGTTAGAAGTGGTTTTATTTCCTCCTCTTTCCTTTTTTAGAAACTGTTCAAATCTTTTCATGTAATGTCTAATGAATGAGAGAAATGTGAAAACATTTCCTCCATATGGTATTGCTACAGAACAACTTCTAGGAAGAGATTTGTTCAATAATGGAACAGATGTTCCAATCTTCGTTTCCATGAGGTGCCAAGATATGTCTGCTGGGAACAGAACCAGGGGGTAATTTGTGTAAATCATAGTATGTTAAGTGCATTATATATTAAGTGTTTGTCTATTAGTGCTAAAAAAAATGTCTTTTAAACTTCTGCATCCTGTTGTCTCCCCCATAGCAAGATAACTGAATGGCCCTAATAAAAGACAAATGAGCAACTTAAATTCGGTGCCACACATCAACAGAGGTTTTGCAAGATAAATGTTATCTGGCATTTAGTCTTCCCTGAGAAGCAGAGAATTTGACTGTTCCTCCCTCTGTTGGAGATTGCGTAATACATACTGCTAGTGCAGCTTAAAGCAGCCACATTTTCTGCTCTCTTCACCACATGGGCTACATGTACATTGCGGTGTTTGGCTATTAATTTAAATTAAATATTAAAATATAATGGCGCCATCAGACCTCAATGCTCCATGAATTACCATATCTGTAAATTCTTAGCGGTATAGATTGTGTCAGAGCACCACGAATGCTTGACATATTTGTTCTTTGGAGGTCAGCTTGTTCCTAATGCTCCTATGCCTGGCCAAGTGCTGAACTTCCATAACTAATTGCAACAAAATGCTCTTTGGTATTTTGCAATTATTACTTACATGTATCCAATTCTGCTCTTCACCTTGTCATTCCACTAGCTATATGCAAATGTATTTCTTATACAGCATGTCCTGCAGCTAATAATCCATAGATATCCCTTGCTGCTGTAAAATTATGCATTTGTTGCTTCTTTTGTTTTTGTTTTTATGGTCTGGCTTCCATATCTACCTCCTAGACTTAAATAATAGACTCTGCCATTCATTACAAGAGTCACTTGCTTGAAGAAATTGCAACGCTTTTCCCTGGTGTTTTTAAAATAGCACACATGTAAGCTGCCTTTCTGGAAACAACTTTTCTTTCTTGTATGTGTTTTTTGCTCAATAGACATAGTCATTACTTAATGCATCAGATATGTTATTTTTTTCCTGATCATTTTTTTAAATTTATCTTTATTGTTGAAAGTTATACAGATGTACCATCCCCCCCTCCCAACCCATTATAACCTGCCCCTCCATTCACCCCAGGCCTTCACCACACTATTGTCTGTGTCCATGAATTATGCATATCCATATATATATAAAATCCTAATATGCAAATAGACCGAACGGTGGAACAACCGAACAACCTGTTGCTATGATGTGCATTGACCACCAGGGGGCGTCGGCAGCAGGTGGCAGAACAGGGAACATGGCAGGCATTGGCCACGACGGGATGGTAGAGCAGGTGAGCAGGGGCACCAGACCAAGGCAGGGTGCGGGTCACTGTCATTGGAGCGAGCCTCTGGTGGTTACTGAAAATTCTTTGCTCCCATGTGCCACAGTCCCGCCCAGTGTCCGTACCTGCTGCCGGTGCCAGCCCCGATCACAGCCGCTGCTTCTCCACCTCCCCCTGCTCCTGAGGGACAATCGGGGCTGGCAGCTGCCTCTTGCACCCGCTGCTTGCAATGACCCCGCTCACACCTGCTGCCAGCACCAGAGCCACTGCTCGCACCCACAGCTAGCACCAGAGCTGCTGCTTACACTTGCTGCTGGCGCCCAGCACTGGTTCTGATCACTCAGCGCCATCAGTGGGTACGAGTGGCGGCTGCTATCCCAATTGTCCCTGAGGGCTTCTCCACTTCTCCCTGCTCCTAAGAGGTGATCAGGGCAGCAGCCTCCACTTGCACCCGCTGACGGTGCTGGCCCTGCTCACACCTGCTGCTGGAACCAGCCCCAATCACTCCGTGCCATCAGCGGGTGCAAGTGGGCTGGCGCTGTCAGTGCGTGGGAGCAGTGGTGGTGGCAGTGGGGCTGCAGGCCAACAGGGGACCGGTGCTACAGTGGGAAGAGCCAGGCTGGGGCACGGAGGATGGGTCGAGACCCGCCCCTGTGCCCACCGCAGCTTCCCGGCCCACAGTTCCTTTCAAGGTGCATGAATTTATGCACTGGGTCCCTAGGCTATATATATAAAAGACTAATATGCTAAGTGTCCATCCAACTGGTAGCTATGACATGCCCTGACCACCAGGGGGCAGACGCTCAACACAGGAGCTGCTGAGCTGCAGTGAATTGGCAGTGGTGGTTCTAGGGTGACATACCCTGAAACCAGAGAGGAGGGAGCCAGATTCCTTGTGGGGCCACAATTCCACCTTCAGCCTGGGGCACTGTCGGCCCCAAATCTGGTTTACTGCACACTTGCATTTGCATTCCACACCCTGTACAACAGCAACTTTGCAGAGTGCCCCCTCACACTCCGGGACCCCTCAGTGGGTGTTGGAGAGCCTGTTTTGGCCCAATCCCCGCAGGCCAGGCCAAGGGACCCTACCTGCCGGAGAAACCCTGCTCACTCCGCAGACACCCTTTGAGCTACAGCACCACCCCACGTGCAGCCAGCTGGGGAGGGACCGAGGGATGTTGGCTCCAGGGTGTGTCCGGCCCATCTTGTCCAGTTCCGCCCCTCTGGCCACCTTCTAATTAATTGCCTGTCAATGTGCATGAATCAGTGCACTGGGTTGCTCCTATGCATGTAAATTCTGTGGTTAATCCCTTCCAACCCACCTATCCATTCTGACCTTCCCTCTGATATTCCTCAGTCCATTGCTTCTATGTCTCTGGATCGATTTTGTTTATCAGTTTATTTCATTCTTCAGATTCCACATATGAGTGTGATCATATGATACTAGTACTTGTTTTACTATGACTGATTTATTTCACTTAGCATAATACTCTCTAGATCCTTCAATGCTTCCTCAAAGGGTAAGAGAGACTTCTTTTTCACTGCTGCATATTATTCCATGGTGGTAAACGTACCATAGCTTTCCACAGCTTTTTTGTCCACTCATCTACTGATGGACATTTGGGCTATTTGAGATTTTAGCTATTGGAAATAACATTGCTATTAACCTAAGGGTGCATATTCTTTATGACTGGTGTTTTGTGTCTCTTAGGATATTTTCCTAAAAGTAGGATCACTGGGTCAAATTGCAATTCTATTTTTACTTTTTGAAGAAACTCCAAACTGTTTTCCATAATGTCTATACCAGTCTGCATTCCCATCAGCAGGGTACTAGGGCTCCCTTTTCTCTATCTCCTTGCCAACATTTGTCATTTGTTTATTTGTTGATGGTAGCCATTCTGACAGATGTGAGGTGATGCCTCATAGTCATTTTAAGTGGCATCTCTCAGATGATTAGTGATTTTAAGCATTTTTTCATATGTGTCTTGGCCACCTGTGTGTCCACTTTGAAGAAGTGTCTATTTAGGACCTTTGCCCATATTTTAATTGGATTGTCTTCCTTTTTTTAAATTGTGAGTTCCTTATATATTTTAAATATTAACTCCTTATCAGATGTATAATTGGAAAATATTATCTCCCATACAGTGGGCTCCCAGAATATACTGTGTTCATGGATTGGTAGAATTAACATCATTATGATGTCCATACTATCAAAAGCAATCTTTAGATTCAATGCAATCCCTATTAAAATACCAACAGCATATTTCACAGATCTAGAACAAATACTTTACAAACTTATATGGAACCAAAAAAGACCCTGAATTACTGCAGCAATTCTGAGAAAGAAGAACAAAGTTGGAGGGATCACAATCCAGATATCAAGTTATACTACAAAGCCACTGTAATCAAAACATCCTGGTACTGGCACAAGAACAGGCAAATAGATCAATGGAACAGAATAGAAACCCCAGAAATCAACCCAAGCCATTATGTTCAATTAATATTTAACAAAAGAGGCAAGAGCACACAATGGAGTAAAGACAGTCTCTTCAGTAAATGGTGTTGTGAAAATTGTACAGGTACATGCAAAAAATGAAACTAGACCACCAACTTCCACCATACACAAGAAAAAACTCAAAATGGATAAAAAACTTAAATGTAAGTTGTGAAACCATAAAAATCCTAGAAGAAAGCGTAGGGGCAGCAAAATCTCAGATATCTCCCATAGCAATATGTCTTCTGATACATCTCCTAGGGCAGTGGTTCTCAACCTTCCTAATGCCGTGACCTTTTAATACAGTTCCTCATGTTGTGGTGACCCCCAATTTCATTGTTACAAATTGAACATAATTAAAGCATAGTGATTAATCACAAAAACAATATGTAATTATATATGTGTTTTCCGATGGTCTTAGGCAACCCCTGTGAAAGGGTCGTTCGCCCCCCAAAGGGGTCGCGACCCACAGGTTAAGAACTGCTGTCCTAGGGCAAGGGAAACAAAGGAGAAAATAAACAAATGGGACTACATCAAAATAAAAAGCTTCTGCACAGCAAAAGAAACCAACAGATACATTTTTAATTCACTTGACTTATTAATGAAGTTTTATTAAAATTCTACTTAACAAAATACCTTTGTACACAGAGTGATCAATGAAAGTATCATTTCCTGGCAAAAGGTGAAGATTATATTCTATCTCTCTAAAATCCCTTTTTTAATGTAATGAGAATTTTCAATACTTCGAATGAATATTATATATTTAACAAGTCACAAGATTGCTATCAACTGCTTATTTGTGTGTTTTTCTATTGATTTTTCTCATAAACCTTTTTTTCTGGGAATGGGACCTAGAATTGGAAATCAGTGGGGTTTCCTGAAAACTTGAAAGGTCATTTTTTTCTGTTCCTCTTTAGGTATCCCCAGGCTTTCTTGTCTACATCATCAGGTTAGTATTATTTTAACTTGTTTAACAAACACAAGTGGATAAGAGAATTGAACTGGATTTTATAGTGTACACACACACACACACACACACACACACACACACACACACTAGTGGCCTGGTGCATGAAATTCATGCACTCAGTGCGGGAGCCCCGCAATCCATCACCCCAAAGAGGTAGGCTCCACCCACCCATCCTGGGCTCCTCAATGGATTGCCCCAAAGTGGTAGGCCAGAGCCGGAGGAGGCTTGCAGACCCCCGGGCTGGGCCACGGTGGAGGCCTGCAGACCCCGGCACAGGAGCACAGAGGCCCCTGCCGCAGCCCCGCCCCCAGGCCAGGCTGCAGTGGAGGCCTGTGGATCTCCATGCGCCTGCAGACTGCCATAGTGGAGAGACCTCTCTGCTGCGGCCCCACCCCATCCCTGTGCTGAAAGTAACTGCCCACTTGTGCCTGCTGTGCATGCAGCCTGCTGATTGGTTGTTACTGTGATGGTGTCCCAACCAATTTGCATATTACCCTATTATTAGTATAGATGAGAGAAGCTGCTCAGTTATCACATGACAATATGGTCATTATACAGGCTCTGCCATTCACTCACTGAATTCAGTATATTTATATAGTACATTTACTATTTCTAATATCTTATTACTTAGAAAACTAATATTTCTTTTGAATGCATCTTTTTTCTTTTTATTGAATTTATTGGGGTGATACTGGTTAACAAAAATATACAGGTTTCAGGTGAACAATTCTATAACACATCATCTGTACACTGTATTGTGTATTCACCACCTCAAGTCAAATCTCCATCACCATTATGCCTTTTTTACCCTCCTCCATGCCTCCACCTCTTCATCCTCCTGGCAATTGTTATTTGCAATATACAAAATTTGGAAGCAGGCTCCAAAATAGAATATGTTTGAAAAGCTAGTATTTATTTTATTGTTTTTTTAAAAAATTCTAAAATCACATTTGCAAACATATGTGGGGAGCTTGTTAATAACTTTGGATTCCTTATTTTATTTATTCCAGTGATCTGCCCCAATGTTTATTTACTTAAACATTTTTATGCAGTAATTTTCTCTCTAGTCTTTATTTGAATTTTCATATTTAGATCAAATGCCAAAGTAATTCTTTTGCTCTGCATATGACTATTTTCTTACTTCTAGTCATGCAAAAATGAATTATGATGAACAAAATTGTGACTCATTTATCTATTCATTGAGTAATGCTGTTCTTCAATTAAATATTCCCCTGAGCAATAATGGATATCATGCATTGAAGGGTGAACAAAAAATGAAATAGTTCTAATCATGACATTTTACAAGAATTTCAGTAAAATACTATGTGATGAATATAACATAACGAGTAGTGATTAAAGTTACCACCTGTCTCAGTTTAATCAAAGAAAAAAGAATACTCAAGTCAGAAAATGAATATGGATTATATCATGATAAAATGCATCTATTTTTATTACACATGAGACTCTTTTGTAAAGTATATCTAATTCAGAGATTAGTCTTTTGGGAAACTTAGATATCCAGTATGTTGCCAGTTTCAGAATTTAAAAAAAAATCAAACCAAAATCACAAAGATTTTTTAAACTATAAATTCAATTGTTGAGCAAACAGAGAGTAAAACAATGAAAAAGAGCCAATAAACTAAAACCCTAAATATAATATATGATAAATAAGGTTTAAAGTATGAGAATTCTTCATAAATAGAAGTAAATATTGTAATTCAATACATACAAGAGTTAACCCTTTTTGGTGAAAAATAAAAAAAATAGGAGAAGCAGCTAGGGGTAGATATCCAAGTAAAAAGAAAAAGACTAGAGTAAGTCAGTGGAATAAAGGGCAAATATTTAGTTGCCACATAAAGCCAGCATAGCTAGTCACTACCAACCATGAAAATAGTAGAGATGCAGGAATATAGCAACAGAGAAAAGAGGGTTGTTGCTGAAAAACAAGATAAAAAATTTCATATTCATGAGGTGTGAGGATTCAACCCATAATATTTTAAGTCATAGGGCAGTGCTAATATGCTAATAGGCATGAGTGTGGGAGGATAAAAGGGCAGATTAACAACATACTGATGAAGGAGTATGTATGTCACCTCTGTGTACATGGAAGCACTGAGAGGCAATGTTCATTTGTACTTCAGCATTTTCTTCAAAACTCTAAGTGAACTGTGCTCAGCGCAGCCAGGGGTGAACCTGAGGAGGGGCGGTGAAGCATTAAAGACAGACAAGAGAATACAATTGGGACCAGGTGGGACACTGTTCTCAGATGGAGAGACAGTGCCACAGCCTGCAAGCCGAGTCTTTATTTTATAGTCAGATCCCATGAGACAAAGCAAGGGCATGGTCAAGATGTTTACAATGTTCTCACGAGTTTCAAATCTACTTAATTACATGCACCTGAGAACTCTATCAAGCATTGTTTTGGCAGCACTTGCTGTACCTCCCACAGCCTATATCACTCAGCTACCTGTGACCACAGGTTTGGACCATAAGGTCAAGCTTACAACCATAGCCTTCGGCTAAAATTGTGCTGGGAAGGCTTTGCCCTCCAAGCTGGCACCTACATGTGGCTTTGCCATGAGAGGACGGTGCTCTCTCATGAGTCTGAGGCTAGAACCTGTCCAAACGTTGTAGCTGCTCTCCACATCTAAGATAGTTCTGTGATTTATAAAAGAACAGTTTAGCCTAGGCTATGATATGAGTTTTATAGTGCCAGCCATACACAAGTAAACAGTGTAACAAGACTGGGATCATTGTAGTTACCAATGAATACTGATCTTTTGGTAAAGGAAATGGGTTAAGCTGAATGTAAGTAGAATAATCAGAATAGCACCAAATCTGTTACCTGCTTCATGTCAATAAGTGCATTTCAATCAAAACAGACTTTTCATCAATGGTACTATGAAGAGTCACTTAGCTCTTCTCTTCTAATACATATCATATTTAGAGGGTACATGAAATGATATCTCTCAGTCTAAAGTTAATTTTTCTTACCTGCTGTCTTGTTGGATATTAGATTTTAAGCAGAAAATATTAGCGTGTATTATTAGTCTTCTAATTACCGGAGGAACAATTTTTAGATGCCAAAGGTGATAAAATGAGGGTCTGTCCATTTTATCCATTCCTAAGGAGTCTGTACAGTTTATTCATTGAGGGAACACAGAAATTCCATAGGGAACAGAGTGTTTCTTAAATTTTTCAACACATTTTGGATCCCAGAATTTAGTTTATAACAAAGGCTATTTCAGATCACACACATACACACACACACACACACACACACACACACACACACAAATTTAGATCCCAAAGCAGAAAAAATGCTTAGATGGCAAAAAGCAATTTTGCTTTAGGAAACCAATCATATCCGTCATGATATTCTTTGCTAGTGATTTGTTTTCTGTTTCCCCAAGCATGAAGCATTTTGTGTTGGTTTTTTTTCTTTAAAATTATTGAGATGACACTAGCTAATAAAATTACATACGTCAACTTGTAGGTACAAAAATATGTATTACCTGTTTATGAATATGTATAAATTTTATAAAATTTTAGGCCAATCTGCTTGATCTAGAGGCATATTTTTATTTCCCACTTGCTTTGTGATTCTTTTCAAATTTATCCAAAATCACATTTCGCACTAACATTTATAATATTGAAATGGATCTTATAATTAATGATGTCTTAGATCAGCGGTTCTCAACTTGTGGGTTGCGACCCTTTGGGGTCAAACGACCTTTCACAGGAGTTGCCTAAGACCATCGGAAAACACATATATAATTACATATTATTTTTGTGATTAATCACTATGCTTTAATTATGTTCAATTTGTAACAATGAAATTGGGGGTCACCACAACATGAGGAACTGTATTAAAGGGTTGCGGCATTAGGAAGGTTGAGAACCACTGTCTTCCACTGACAAATTGCGTAACAATAATATAAAGTACTATTTACTTTGTGCTTTCTGTATGTCAGAAACTTCTGTAAGTGTTTCATTTAGTCACTCTGAGCTGTAAACAAGTATTGTTGTCTATGGAACTGAGGAAACAGGATTAGAGCAGTTACAGAATGAGTTTAAGGTTACCCAGCTAGTAAGCAAGAGAGCAAGTGTTGCTCTGGGACACTGAGTGTCTTACACCATGACAACGACCTACACTTCTGACTACAACCCCAGCAAACCAGAAGCAATGATACTGTATATTCAGACATCTCTTATTTTTTATTTCACCACTGTAATAGAAAGAAAACAGAAGTCAGGATCTTCATAATCTTAACCCCTATTATAGATAATGTTGCTTTAAAGTTTTACCATAAGAAGTTCTTAAAACTCTAGGTTTTTCCTAGTTCTTACCTCTCTTCCACTCACCATTTTTCTTCTGATGCTACTTCTTCCTAGAGAATGTACATAAAATAGGGTTCATTTCTTTTCCCAAGCAACTTCTGCCTTTCCAGCTTAATTCTTTACTAGCTCGGGTAAGCAAATGGAAACTATTTTATGGGATTTTGCTCAGAAGGAAGTGGTTAATATGATGGAGTTAAGCATTTATGAGCCAATCAAGTCCCATAACGATGATTAACAATTTGCTCCTAGCATTCTGGCTTAATCTTTTATTTTTTCAAGGGATTTCTTCATTTTCTGAGGGCAATTGAGCAAAACTGCTATTTTCATGGTTGAGTTATATCTATATGATCCAAAACAATCCCTCATTTTAAATTGGACACTAGACATGCTCAAATGATAGTGCTTCTCCTGTTTGGTTTAGGGCTATTTGAAATTATTTGATCTTTATTCAATAGCTTATTAGAGGTTTTAGGTTCAATTTGTATTGAACCATCTTCCAGATTGCTGGGAGGATTTTTATTTGAGTAAACAAATGCTGGTTAAAGTTTTCTAGTAGAAGTTACAGCTTTTCACATTTACATGTATTTGTGTTTGAATCAGCATCGAGAAAATCATTTCAGTGTGCTTAACTTTCAGGTTTATTGATAGGGTCAGCCTCAGTTCCCAATTCAGGTTTGTATAGCCAGTAGGTAAACTGTTATTTTTATAAACATGGCTTGTATGTTGTAAATTAAGGGTTATCAGCAGGCCTGCAATTCATTATCATCTTTATAAAGGGATGACCAAGGAAAAGGCAAGTAATGTCAAATCTTTTTTTTCCCTGCTTTTGTTTTATGTATTTTTCCATCACCATTTATCTCTACCCCCCCGCTCCCCCCCTCACCCCATGACAAACCTGCTGGCCAAGTCACAAAATGTATAAACCTTATTGGTATTTATGTCTGGAGAGTTCCTCTCTATGGTATGCTTCTAGCTGTACTTAGTTAAATCTATGCTAAGGTGTATTAAGAGAAAAGGAGAGATAAGATATGTGACAAATTTGTTAGGTGATATTGATAGATTAATCAGTCTGCACATGCAGTATGAATCCATTTTTTTTCAACAGCACACACTCAGTTTTTAGCTATATGTCAGACACTATGATGGACCCTTGGGATACAATTATCAATAAACCGCAAATCCTAATCACAAGGAATGTGTGGTCTCCATGAGATATACAAAGATAAAAGATAGGAAATACACTAAAAAAAGAAGTTTGAAGAATGTTTCAGAGGGGTTTAGGCAGAAGTAGAAAAATATTTCAACTCTGGTTGTTTTTGTGGGGATGCAAATAATGAGAGGGATCCGATCTGAAGTGCCTGCTGCACATACTGTGGTACTCACCTGCGTACTGCTTTCTATTACAATGTTGTGGAAGACAGCTAGCTACTTACAGACCAGAATGCTTCCAGAAGAAAGGGGCACATTTAAACTGCTGATTCCTCACCCTCCTGGATGGTGTTGAGTCGAACAAATAACAAATAAAGAATTGTTATTATCCTTCCTGCATGCCCAAAAGAAAGCAGAATATGAATCCCAGAAAGTAATTTCAAGAAGTTACTTGTTCTCAGGTTTTGCTCTAGTATATTAGGAGGTGTATATTACAGACACGGGAATTCAAGTGCTCGAGTTATGTACACAAGAGCTGAGTCCCTGAAAATATGACTGCGACAGAGAACACACAGTTATTCTCTAGATAATAAGATGATTCGCTTTCTGGTGACCAGATGGAGGAGTGATGGATAAAATAATCATCTATTCTTAAGTCCAAAAGACCCATTATGATATTAAAAGGAAAGATCTTATGTTTCTCAAATTTAATTTCAAGTAAAAGGAATTAAAATAAACATACATAGTAATTTTAAGTAGCAAAATGTCTTCACCCATTAGCAGTTAAAAGAAAAATCACACAGTATCAATTCACTTGCATAAGCTATTGCAAGCCAATCAGTACTTGATGTCATAGAATTTGGACTGATTTAGGGACTAGTCCCTGCAATTTATTGTCTATGGCAAAGTAATTTCAACTTAGAAAATATATGCAACACAGAGAGCTACATAATTGGATGTGGAAAATGTCTCTTGTTCTTTCTTTTAAGTGTGGGAAGAAAAATAATTTAGGATTGCTCATGCAAAATTGTTCTTCCAAATTTTTAGTCTGTCCAAGATCATTTAGCTCACCAGCTGAAATTCTCTTTCCCATAAAAGGATGTGGTGGAATGTATACTATATGTCTTTTAATGATCAAATCCTCACTGCAGGAGAACTGAATGTAAGACATTTTCAGCAGATAATTTCTTTGTGCTAATTTGATGTTAGAGAAATCTGTAACCAAGAAGTGAAATAGGTAACCTCTAATGTTCATTCCTGCCAAAACACTTTATGCATGTATAAATCGGTAGCTGAGTGATATTTCAAGGACCCCTAAACAAGAGAAATGGAAAGAGAAAAGATTCCACCTAAATCCTTACATATGGATTGATATGCACCAATCATTCCATTCCTTCTTATTACTATAGGTTCATGTATAATTTTTATAATATAATATGCATTATTACCTTGGACTGTGTTTTTTAAATATATATATATAATTTTCTCAACAAAAGTGCAATGCCACAAATAGCATTCAACTGAATTTACTCATATAAGATTGAGATGAACAGGCAGAGAACTCTTTGCCTCATTTCTCTCGTCCTCATCTAATAACAGTGCCAAAATTATTTTCCTCCTGTATTTATAAACACATTAAAACCATCCAAAAGGTTCCTATGACTACAACATTTTTCTAAATTTAAAGTAATTTCTGAACATTAAGAAAAGTCTCCTTTAAATCCAAGTCTGTGGAAGAG
The DNA here is from genome assembly GCF_000147115.1 of Myotis lucifugus. Classification (NCBI taxonomy): domain Eukaryota; kingdom Metazoa; phylum Chordata; class Mammalia; order Chiroptera; family Vespertilionidae; genus Myotis; species Myotis lucifugus. The sequence continues at coordinate 40,689 of NW_005872221.1, forward strand.
CAAATTTTCAATGTAAAGCAGTCATGCATTTTACTTATAAAAGTTATAAATCCCAAAATGTATTGTTGCTACTTTTTCTTAGGACTCACAAGTAACTTTTAGAACAATTAAAGTAAGAGGAAAAAGTTAATGTTTATTTTAATTTTTTACATTTTTTAATTTTTAGTGTTCTACAGTTCTTTATGTAGACCCACATTTTGTTGGGTGCCAATCATTTTGCTGCTGGTAGAATTTACTTTAATATTTCTTATAGTCCAGGTCTTCTGGCAATGGATTTTCTTAGTATTTGATTGTTTGAAAAATCATATAGGCACCATTTTTGAAAGATACTTTCTGGGTATAGAATCATAATTTGAGAGTGTGTGTTTTCTTCAGTACTTCATAGATATCACTGTTCTTTTCTGACTTCTTTTACAAATATTGATGCGATTTTTTTTTATAAACAGCTGCATGTAATATGTCTTTTTTCCCATCTGGATATCTGTACAATACACCTTTATAGAAACTTTTATAGAATTATGAAATTTGCTAATTTAAAGGTGTACATTGATGAAATGTATGACAGTAGACACTTTCTGTACATACTATGTTTCTTTTGGTAAGTGTCCCCACCTTCACTGTCTTCTCTGAATAGATCTGCCCTATGTGCAAAGATTACATATCACCTTAAACTCCTGTGCTAAACAATTTTCTATATCAATAAAATTTATTCAATATATTTACCTACCCTAACTCACTCTTCTCTGTTGCTTCAGGCCCACTTGGCTTACTGCCTGGATTTTGCTTCCAATTCTTATTTAACATGTCCTTATTTGCGAAACACACTCAGTGTTTCTCTTCCTGTTTGACCTAACACTCCTCTTCAGAAAGAATCTAATATTGCTGTTCACTCTCCTTTGACACCTTGTACTAAAGAAGAGCTCTGTTGGTTCTCCTACATGGACCCACAGAACTGAACAAATAGTTTCACTTAATGGGTTCCTTCTTTGGGAAGACTGATGGACCAATCATCTAAATTTCTATGAATATTCATGTCAAGGATTCTTCAGTTCAACATGTGTCTAAGATTTAATATTTTAAATTGACTAAAACTAGAAATACCACTCTCCTTACTATAAGGAGACAAATATAGTTTACAACACTATTCTAAGATTTTTTGAAAGAGATTAGCAGTAAAAATACTATAGAGCATTTTTATCAATTTGAAGCCAGACAATCTCCAATACATTATCCTCTTATACTTGGTACAATGCAGATTTCTGGGTATGTTGATAACTTCTAATTTTATCAGGGTTATCTTTCTTTTAAATGTATTTTTATTGATTTCAGAGAGGAAAGGAGAGGGAGAGATAGAAACATCAATAATGAGAGAGAAACATTGATCGGTTGCCTCCTGCATGCCCTAAAGTGGGGATCGAGCCCACAACCCGGGCATGTGCACTTACCGGGAATCAAACCATGACCACTGGTTCATAGGTTGACCCTCAATCACTGAGCCATGCCAGTTGAGCAAGTCCTGTTATCTTCACAATGAAATGCTTTCCACATTATTATTATGCACACTAAAATTTGAAACTTGCTGTTATGTATTTACATAAATTTTTAAAATTTTAATATAGTATTTACCCTCTCTATATATTTATGGTATTTGAAATAATCTATTGATGGTTTAGACAAATATATGTCATAGCAGAAGCTAAATAACACATTGAAAATAACAATTCCCCTTGTAGCATTTGCTTCAGCAATATGAACGGGGTCAGATATTATTTCTACTGCTTTAGGAGATGTGATAAAACAAAAATGCACTTTTTAAATGTCTCTGGCTTAGTAGGCAGTAAGAGAATAATGAAATGCTCTTACGAATGATATAGGAGAACAATATCTTGGGAGTGTATTAAAGGTTCCAAACAAATGCAACCCTGATTTCTAAGGTGCAGAGTAGAGAACGCTATGCTACTTGTTTACAAAATCTCATACTGTTTCATATCATGTGTGATTATTTACAAAAAAATAAAATATCTTATAAAATTAAGTCAGTTACCATTAAAAAATTAGCTAATTTAACAGTCACAGCTATTGAGTCAGCTATGTTGCAAACTCTATTATAGTCTAAAAAAGGAGCCTTGTTTGTAGCAAATAATGAAATGATATTATGTAAGACAAAATAAATGCCAGAAGTATAAAGGTAATGTCATAGCCTAAGGGATGTAGTGATAAAATAATAATCATTTCTATAAAAATTGTTAAGACACTACCTTTTATACATTCTGTATGTGCATTAGCAACTGCCTTCATAACCAATTATAATGAAATTAGGACAGAGATATGATGAGATAACAGAGTAAAGACCAGAAGATTAAATTTGGATAGATTGATTTTTTTTTTACTCCAGTGGTTTTAAGAAAAATTATCTCTAACTTGGAAATCAAAAAAGACAGCAGTATATCCTTTCAATGACATACTGAGACCGTGTGTAACAAGTAAGCCACAGGACCATTTCATGATCCAGGAGTCGGAAGGAGTATTCCACATTTCAGTTTACAATTTCATCTGAAGCCAAGTGGTGTAGAGTTAAATGTTAACTTGTAGACTGCAGTCCTACGGACAAGATAACTACAAAGGTTATGCTTTATTGTTCTAAATTACATAAGGCAGTTTTGTATGTCACTTAGCATCATATTTTGGACATTTAAAAAAATGACTTTCTGAAGCATTGTGTCAAGGCCAGCCGGGTTTTCATGTATAAACTGAGGTAATAAATATATGCTCTTTTGCAAGACATGTCTCTGTCTCAACTACTGCATCGTTTCAGCTTAAAGGCAGCCATAAACAATACACAATCAGAAAACATGGCTGTGTTCCAACTAAACTTTATTTAAAAAATTGGTAAATGTCTGGATTTGGCATTTGGGTCATAATTTGACAAAGTTTGTATTATACAACCTCTTTTTTTGAAATGCTCTTAGAAGTAGCTATGCCATCCATTGGCTGGTTCATTTTGACACATGTTAATTGTACATTTATATGTGAGTTATCTTTTTAACTTCAGAAAATAATATGTTGACAGTAGCATTGAAACAGGAATTTTAGGGGTAAAATAGGACAGGTTTAGGAAATTTTGGAAATTAAGGGGACCATGGAGGAAGCACAGGGCTGAAAAGCAGCAGAAGGTATATTTCCATAGAATAGGGAAGCTGGAAAGCTGCAACAGGTACATTTCCATAGAATAAGGGAGCTGGGGACAGCAAAAGGTCTATATTTACAAAATAAAGGGAAGGAAGCCCTTCATCCAGAAGGAGAAGAAAAAAGCCCAAGGGGAAAAGGAAAACAATAAGGAAGGAGGATGGGAAGAACCTCACATGTATCCTGTGAGTTTCAACCTTTGAGCCCAGGAGTTACTAAGGGGATAGTGACCAATCAGAGGGGATATCAAGGCACCAGGATCTGCAGCCTTTATAAGCCATAGGGAAAAGGAACTAGCTGGGACCCTTTCCCGCTCCCTATGTGGGATTCTGTACTTGTTCTTCAATAAATCTCCACCTTTGCATTCTTCAACTCCGGCAGACAAAGAATCCGGGTTCCAGTCCAAAAATTCCATTTCAGCATGTAGTAAAATAATGAGGGAGAGTGTAACCAATAGAAAGTTTATTTTTCTTCCTAGTAACCAAGGCAAATTGACTGTCATCACAACCCTGCACAATGAATAGATTTGGAATATTTCAAGAAGGACCAATCTTGCTCAATATCAAAGTGTTAGTGTAACAATGTTAAATTACTTTGATTGCATCTTACTGATATATTTTATTTTACATTTCACTTTTGCGTAAAATCTTAAATAATCTTAATGCATGAAAATTTGTTCAAAATTGTTTAATTATTAAAACCTAATAGATTTTGAATTTTGTGAAATGTATCCACGTTAAGCACCAAGCCTGTTTTGTCTTCCTTTCCATTTAGCCCGCAATATCCAATTTCACCGCTATGCTGGTGGCACCAGTGACTGACCAGTCCAATGGGAAGTATAGTGTCAGTCACTGGTGACTGACATGGCACTTAACATGTTAACAATGTAACATAAAGCCATGGTGTATCACCTACAAAGGAAGTAATAAAGTCACCATAATGCATAGCAAGCTTATATTCAAGTGCAAACAAAATATTACAAATTCACCTGGCAGACATTTTATTAAATACAAGTATATAAAACATGTTGATTAAGATTATTAAGATTAAGAGGAAAAAATAATCTACTAAAATGCGTGTTTTGATGGATGGCTACCAGACTCAGAGAGACAGTAAATTGGAGATGAGGAGAAAAATTCAGCTTTTAAAAAGTAACATGTTATAAATAGAAAGCAAATATCTGACAGTGCAGTGATTTTCAACTGGTGTGCCACAAGGATTTTTAAAATATGCAATACCTGACTATTTAGTCAGGGGCACTGACCTCTTTTCTCTTAGATTGTCAAATAAAAAAATGACAACAGCTAACACAATAATAGCCTTTCAGTGTGAATGAATCAAAATTATACCTATTTTTGCGAGTTCGGCAAAAAAAGTATTTTATGGTGTGCTGCAGAAATTTTGTAATTAGTGTATGTGTGCCCTGAGATGAAAAAGGTTGAAAACCATTTACCTAGTGGATGAGAAAAGGGTGCCACAGGGGAAACGGTGCAGGAGCAGGAGCTTGGGACCAACTGCTCATAGCAGCTGATGCTTAGAAAAATGTGGAAAGTTGTCGGTGTGGTAGGAAGGGCATACGGTGTAAATTAAGGGTCACTAGAGTCCAGGTTTATTCAATGCTGGGGCCTCAGAGTAATCATCTGTACACTGTTGAAGTTAATACCTAAATCAGGAAAATAAATGAGAAAATGTATATATAGAAAACATCACAGTTCTCAATACACTGTTTTAGATATGTGTAAACGGTTAGTTTAAATCACAGACCTTATCGTAAAATTTTGAGTGAAGAATTTATTGACCCAATGCTTTCTGAGATGGCAGAACTCTGCTGTACTATTAAAGAAAATGAGAAGATATTTGTATGTTGTTTACTTTAAAATTTAAATTAAAATCATTTTTTCTGTATTTCTTCACTGTGAAATTAAATCGTGGTCTTTATATCTTTACTAAAGAGGGAACTAGATTAAGTTTTAAGAGTTATTGTCTAAGGACTGTTGGTTTTTAAATTATATGTGTCAAAATCCCCATGGTAGAAGAACATGTATAGTCCCTTAAGGTTTAAACTATGTCAAAAGATTGAAAAATAACTGCTGATTATGAATGTGATAGTCTTGTTATGGCTAACCCTCCAGACATTAACAAATCAAACCTATAGATTTTATATTTAGAATAACGAATGAAAAGCCTTTTATTGACTAGGTTTATAAAAGTAAATATAATTGAGACATATAAAAATATTAAAGGGATACTAACTTCATTTCTTTAGCATACACACACAGGGTTTGACAGGTACAATATTTTTTACTTGTCTTCCTCAAGCCCCCCACTTTCCTGATTGTATGATCTTATTCAAGAACTGAAGAATTTTTTGTACTATGTACTTAAAGAAAAAATGGGAACAATATAAGACAATAAATTCTCCTCTATTTTAAAAAAGACACAAATGAAAAAACAAATAACTATTTCTAATTTTCATCTTTCAGTGTCATGTTTAAGATTATATTTTGTTAGAATTCAAATCAAAATATATGCAAACCGTAAATCCTCCCTGACAGATAGAATATCCAGCTTTTTTTTCTAAGAGTCTTCTATCATAACTAATTTCTGTGAACTTTTGACCACTGTGGTAGGTAAAAAATAGCACCCCCAAAGATGTCCACATTCCAATCCTTGGAACCTGAGACTCTATTAACTTATACGGCAAAAGAACTCTACAGATGTGACTAAGGTTAAAGACCTTGAGATGGGAAGATTACCCTGGATTACCCAGACGGGCCAGTCTAATTGCATGAGTCCTTTAAAGGGAAGAATTTTTTCAGGCTGAAGTCAGAGAAAGGTGCAGCACTTTTGGTTTTGAAGATGAAGGAAGGGGGGTTATTGGTTGGCTTCTAGAAGCTTAAAAAGACAAAAACACTGACTTCCACCTAGAGTCTTCAGGAGGAACACAGCCCTGAATTTGTGGTGCCTTTTTTATGACATCAATGAAAAACTAAAATAAGGACTTACAGGCACTACTCATCCATCTTCATATTTGCTTATTTTCTTACACTCTCCATGTTTTTAGCTGGAGCCACCATGTCATTTCACAGAGCTCTTCACCTTTTGCTCCAGGCCATTAGCTCTCTTTGTACATGTTTCCTTCACATATGCATTCAGTTGTTTCCCTAACTTCCTATATGTCCTATCAAGGTCATAATATGTGTTTAAAAATTGTGGAAATTTCTGAGATGGCTGCCTCTTCCCTCAGCCCACAGGCATAAATCAGTAGGAGACTCATAGGAATGCAGAAGCCGTGTAGATGGTAAGGAGTAAGGGATGAAGTATAGAAATTAGGCTTTGCACAATAGAGAGAAAGGGTAAATAATTCTGTGGAAGGTTGTTGTTTCTGAAGTTGCTATAAGTCAACGGCTGAAGTTGAGAAGAAAAGCTGGATGTAAAATGGGAAGAGCAAGGACACACTGGAATCCACATTTGTTTCTCAGTGACTACAATGTTGACAGAACAGGTTACCTACAGAGGAGGCTGCTGACCTTGGTCACAGACCTGAACATGCATGTATTTTAGGACTCAGAGAAGATGAAGGACTTGAGCTGGTGCAACCTGATGTAGCTGTGATACGGCATTTTTGGACTGGAGTCAAAGAATGAAACAGACAGAGAGTCATATAGCAAAGGTGGAGATTTATTGAAGAACAAGAACAGACTCCCATGTGGGGAAAGGGAAAGAGTCCCATGTGGGGAAAGGGAAAGAGTCCCACAGAACGGACTCCCATGTGGGGGGGAGGGTCCCACCGAGTTCCTTTTCCCTATGGCTTATAATCCCCTCTGATTGGTCACTATTCCCTTGGACTGGTTACTATAGTAACTCCTGGGCTCAAAGGTTGAAACTCACATGGGACATGTGAGGTTCTCCCCCTTCTTCCTTATTGTTTTTCTATTCCTGTTTCAGCTGCATATCCTGTGACTCCCCTAATCATGCCAACCAGGCAAGCTGGCGTGTCAGAGACAACATCTGCAAACTTCAGAGACATCCTGTGCCCGCCCACTTTCACAGCATAAGGGCTACCAACTTCTTCTGCCTTCCAAACCTCACAAAATATGCTCTTATGGTCAGCTCTAAACCAGAACCATTCAGTCTTGAGAATTTGGAGAAATGTTGTCTCATGAAGTTGGCAGAGTCCAAGTCAAAAATCTTAAGAGGCTAATGTGTTTTAATAGTTTCTATCAAGTTGTCATCAGTGAGGGCTAGCTCAGTGCCCATTATTAGAAGCCTCTAGGACCTTTTACTGTTTATGTAGCATCTGCCTTCCTGAGATCTTTCAAGACCAGTAGCAGAGAATGGCAGAACCGAGAGTCAAAAGGCAAAGAGAAAGATATTCCAAATACCAGTGTGAAATTCTTATATTCAGTCACAAGATGTGATCTAAACTCCATCCCCCAAATAAAGTCACCATAAAATTTGAGAGTAAATTACTATATATTTCAATTTTTCAAAATTAAGTTAAATTTATGTTGGGGAAGAAAGGAGTCTAATCCAAATAATCTTTGGGGAGAAACATGTCTCTGTTTCCATATCAGAAATTGTATGTAAACCGAGTTTATTGTACTAAACAGCAACAATGAATGATTCTATTTTTAACTCTCAGATTAAGATGACATTGCATTTTTTCTAAAGAACAGATTGCTTTGCTTTTTTTTTTGTTTCTGAAGTAAAATTTTAACATAACAAAGTCAGTTCTAAAACTAGTCAAGTTCCTGCCTTTATGAAGAGCCCATGACTAAAAAGGATCAACAAGCCATTCTTCCTCACTGGTCACTCTGCTAAGGAAAAAAAAATTCTAGGATTTCATGAGCTCCAAGGTACCCTAAAAGTAGTACTAGAGGTTGAAATATAAAAGTAGAAGCTATATAGCAAAATTGATTAATTATGCATTCATTCTATGACTTGGACAAAATGAAAAATTGCTAGCATATTTATAGTTTTTTCACACCAAGATCTTTTAAAGCATATTTTTGTTTTATATTTATCTACTAGATATTTGAATTTTAATGTGTATATAGTTCATGGTAATGGGTGAAGAATAAAATTATGAAGACAGGAAGAATAGATTAATTTACATTTGAAAATTCATGGAACTCTTAAAGTATACAAATTTTTGAAAAAAATACTAATATTGAGATAAAAATCCAACAAGTGTTAGAGTTTAAAGAAGAGAAAAGAGATTAGTATTAAAACTCATTATAATTTTTTTTTTAAATATATTTTATTGATTTTTTACAGAGAAGAAGGGAGAGGGATAGAGAGTTAGAAACATCGATGAGAGAGATCGATCAGCTGCCTCCTGCACCCCCACAGTGGGGATGTGCCCGCAACCAAGGCACATGCCCCTGACCGGAATCGAACCCGGGACCCTTCAGTCCGCAGGCTGACGCTCTATCCACTGAGCCAAACCGGTTCGGCAATATAATTTAGAAAATGATAGAAAATATTGATTTTTAGAGAGTTTGCTGTGTGTCATGCTTTATTATCTCCCTCCTCCTTATCTTCAAGTGCCTTCATCAAAGTCATAAATTTCAAAAGTGCTTTTGTATTTAGTTTTATATCGGGTTCAGATTATAACATCATACTGAAATTAAACATAAGGCAACCTAATGCAATTTTAGAGAGCTTAACATATATTTATTGTTTTAATTTTGTATGTATTTATTGAGCAGTATTTTGTGGCATGATCTCTTGGTAATGAAGAAACATTGCCTCCTCTTCCAAATAATAAAACAATGTCAATAACAATAAAAAGACTTATCATTAAAACTCAAATTGGTTAAATGTCTTAATAAAAATAAACCAAGGTTGATGTGAGAACAAATACAAACAGGAAAGTCAGTGTTCAAGAAGATACTACATTAGTTAAGAAGAGGTCATTTTTTAAAAAAATATCATAAATGGAGTATTAAAATACTCATTAATAGATATTTGGAAGTATTGGCATGTATGATTTCAAGTGAATAAAATAAATTAGGATCATACCATTTTAAAAGGCAAGTGGCCAAGCAGTATCTGATATTCTCTCTTCTGATTTGCCTTTAATATCTAATACCTATAAAAATATGCAAAAACATATATGGAGTGGTGCATGTGTGTGTGTGTGTGTGTGTGTTAGAGAAAAACATATTTGACATGTAGATAAAACATTACAGACACAGATACATGTTGGCAGGTCCTGCATGTCTTCTTTATGTAAAAAGTCTATGATATCTAGTACTCATATTTATTTATTTCTGATTTTCTCTTGGTGGAAAAAGAGAAGGCTTGAAAATTAAATATGACTTAATTTGCATATTATTTCAGCCATGTAACTGGCATTGTGATCTTAAGCACAATAGTAAATCTCTTTGATGCTCAGTTGTTACCAGAAAATAGTAGCCATACCATAGGCAGTATTTTATCTCATCTAAAAACTGTGGTACATTTGAACAATGGAATACTATACAGCTGTAAAAAAGAAAGAACTCTTACTCTTTGAGACAGCATGAAAAGAACTGGAGAGTATTATGCTAATCAAATATAATGAAAAAAATAAACTGATGAATACAATAGACCCAGAGACATTGAAACATGCATCAGAGGGAAGAGGAGGTGGAGAGATTAATCAAAGAACTTATATGCATATGTGCATAGCCCATGGACAAACAATAGTTTGGGGAAGGCTGGGGAGGGAGTGGGAGTGAGATGGAGAGGGTCAAGGGTGGGAAGAGGAGATCTGTAACACTTTCAACAATAAAGATACAAATAAATAAATAAATTCCATTAATTGAAAGTTCACCATTACCATATATACCATTGGGAAAGAAAGAAAAAAAGCTGCTGTATTATAATATTAATATGTATCCTGGATTGAGCAGCAAGAAAATAGCATAATTATAGTTCTTAGTAAAATACAAGCACTCAATATATTTTATCTCTGACATTTGCAATATAATATTACAGAAAATAAGGAAAACAAGAACCTAACATATTTATACTTTTTGGTATCAAGAAACCTAGAGTCAAATGCTTTTAATTTTGTTTTGAGTTGTTTTGTATTGTGAACAATTATTTTCCACTCAAATAGCATTGAGCACAATTTGATATTACTCTTGATTTCAGGCCACTGTTTCGAAAATTTCTTCTCCTACTCCTTCTCCTCCTAATGTTTTATTTTTCTACATAGTTAATAAATGCTTAATCCTTACCATTTTAGGAGAGAATACAGACATATATTAAAACACAAAATAGAAAGGAGAGAATCAGGTTCAATCCATTCTAAAGACAGATTTTTGTTTTAAATGTACCATCTCTTAATCTAACCTATATTTACAGTAACAAGTATGTTGATCATAGAATGTGTATACATATTTGCAGGGGTTGTCAGATTATATTTTTAGCACTTTTCAGTATCATTGAACATTAATAATACAATTTAGAAGCGTATGCTCCAAAGCAGACTAAAAGAGAAAAACATAGAACTTAAGCTTTTTTGTTTGCTTTTTTACATTCTTTACACAGAGTCCATATATTATTATAGGAGTTTTTCCCCACTATAAATTTTAAATCAATTCAAACCAGAGTGGAGATTTTAGAATCCGTCTGTAGTATGTGTTTCTATAATTCAAAAGATGATATTTGGCAGTTCAGCTTTCTGAATTTTTTATAAACTGTGATTGAAATGACTATAGTGTGGTATATTTGTGTTTTCCTTCTTATGGCTTCTCAATAGTGATATATACTATTTTTTAAACTGAGATGTAGATGAAAACATATAAAATACTAATAGCTGAAATTTTTATAATAAACCTAAATTTCACAGATAGCCTAAGTTTTGTTTTACTCAATAATGCTTCCTTTACAATTATAGTTAGCAACAGATATATGATATATTACTAAAAATTGTTCAGATGAGAGGGAAAAATACCCATTAGGAATCAATGAATACTTTAAAAGGGTGGATAAAATGAACAGTATAAGTCAATATCTGGGAAATTCAGGCAAGTTACTTTTTCTAAACATTCCAAGGGACTGAGACAACGTAGAGATCTATTTCCTTTTAACATGTGGAATATCCCTTTATTCCTCATCTGGACTTGGAAAATATAAACTCAATAGAGAGTACATTAGGTTTTTATAAATGTGTTAAAACAAAATTTCAATTGCAAGATAGAATGCAGGTGTTTATTAATAAATACCTATTTGATCAAGTCTTGTCAATGTGAACAACAGTAAATAGTGAAGGAGGCTTTTATTACCATAAGTAATTGGATCACTGATATCACCTCCCAATAAGATAATTACATTCAAGGTTCTTAATTTTAAATACTCTTAAAAAATAAGTACTCTTTATTGTACTTAGTCAAGTATTTTATTTAAAAAGCCATTAATGGGTTTTATTCTTTGCTCTTTGTATTTATTAGTTTTGATTTGATTTTTAGTAATGATCCTTAGCAAGGATAATCACCATGTTTTAAATAATGCAAATTTGCAATCTCTATTTTGCCAGCAAATTAAACCAAGTAGAAAATAAATAGACTAAGGAGAAAAAGCAGTTACATTTTCTCTACTTTCATTTGCATTATTCTGAGTCATTAATGTGTGTTTGCTGAAAATGGACTTTGTCTGTGCTGTCAGGACCAAAGATGACTCCAGCTACACAATTTCTGATGTAGACGTGTGTCCTGCCTTCAACATCATGTGTTCATTTGTTTGGGTTTTTCTTTTCCAAAATGATAAAGCTCAGATTAACTATCATAAATATTCTTTCTTAAATAGAAATAATCTCTCTGAAAAAAAATGTGTATTACAACATATGTTAGATATGTTGGGGAACATGTTTGAAAATTTTATTTTGGTGGAGAGTCATGAAATCCAATCTTTCTGTTCCTCTAATGTGAACTCCACCTTTTGACTGCAGAGTATCAGCACAGAGAATGAACACATTCATGAAGTACCTCTGATACTGTCACCTTGTTACAGAAGACCAAAGAAATACCAAGCACGCTTCCTAGAGAAAGGGAGGGACCCCGTTTATTAACACTAGTGGACTCTGGGAATAATTTCCAAATCAGAGTGAAGAGACATGCAGAGGGCTTCATTTTTATAACCCTCTGGGGGTCTTTGTCTTGCAGATATGGTTCCACCCCCTTTTGTGGGCTTACAGGAAGGCACCCAGGTGTTGGGGGGTCCCCAAGCCATATCTGATTATCTGTCCTGGAGCCAGCGATAATGACCTTCTCCCCCCGCCCCCAGGGCAGTACATTGTTCAGTTTTTATGGCCTGATATGCCTTGCAAGACCAGTTTCCTCCTCAACCTTTCTTCTCATGAATCTTATCCATGCCTAAGATCTCAGTGCTAATGTGTGTTTATTAGGACACAGTGTCCTATAAATTTTAGAGGGGGGGATGAGAGAGAGAGAGAGAGAGAGAGAGAGAGAGAGAGAGAGAGAGAGAGAAAGAGACTGATGTGAAAGAGAAACATCCATCAGTTGCCTCCAGTACACACTCGGACCCAGGACCAAACCCACAACTTGGGCAAGTGCCCTGACCTGGAATCAAATCAGTGACGTTTTGGTGTAGGGACAGTGTTCAACCAACTCAGTCACACTGGCCAGGGCTGCTTTATAGGGTGTGTTTTTTTAATCCATTTGTAATTACTAGTATTTATGTATTTATTTACGATCTCTAGCTCCCCTTTACTAGTATCTATCTAAGGACAATAACCATATCTCTTGTTTGCCTGGGATTCTGTGTACCTCACAATGAGTTTTCTGTTTGTTGAAAGAATGGATAAAAGTAGATCTGAGAACATGCCTATTCTGGTAAGTTGTAGCAAACAAAGATACAACTGTTATAGCACAATATTTATGTTGAACAAGAATTAGGAACCTGCTGCTGATTGAAGTTAGTGTCCTCTAAAACTATTCCCAAATTGTATGAATTACTTCAAAGTTATGCATAAGCACACAGGCATGCACACAGACAACATTGACAGTGCATTTGTTCCTGTTCTGATAAGTAACAAAAGCTTGAAAGTTGGTTAATTAAATAAACAGTAAACATTTAAAAATGGACTAAAAACTGGAAGACTATGAATGATGGAAAATGCAAAGCCTGCCTCAAAACATCTAGAGAATGAGTATCTTTGAGATCAAAAGGCTCAAAAATAACATTTAAAAGAAAAAAAATGGAATACAGACTCAAAATATAAGTCCTCAGACTTTCAAAGTTATGATGTAGAAGGTGCTTCATCTTCAAAAGAAAAACAAAATCCTAAGGAAGCTCACTTGATGTGAAGCAGGCATGACATCCTCTTTTATCCACTGTTTATATCAGTTTCCTCCGTTGCCAACACCAATTAAGGATGACAAGGACACTGTGTCCCATCAAAGAATTCTAGGTCTTGTTCAAGTATTAGGAAACCTGACCCAATCTAATTCAAACATTTTATCCCACATCTTAGTTACATTTTCACATTCATCTCTCTGCTCTGAGCTGACCCAGGCTCTTTAACTTGTTATGATAATAAATATCACAAGACCAGTCCTTTTGTCTTGTTCCTTCAGTTCTGTTCCCCGGGACACACTGGGGAGAGGGATTAAAGGCAAAGACAAGGTCTCTTGGGACAGATGATGGTGTCCTCTGGAGCAGTGCTCTCCAATAACACCCCCCCCCCAAACACTGCCCTTTCTCTAATGGGCTGATTGTGGCTCCTCAGAGACTTGCCAGGTCAGGTAAAAGAATAATTAAACCACCCCCTGAAATGGGAAACTACTCTATTGTGACTTTTCCTCCATTCCTCCTCCCATGGCAGGGATCACAAAATGTATTCTTCTAGGGTTGTCTCCCAACATCAGGCCACCCTGTTAGCTGGATCCCTCCAAGGTGGCGCTTCTTGGCTTCCTTCTCTGGTGCCCACTGAGACCATTGTGAAACTGATGAAATTCTGGAAGAGAGACACATCCTTCCCGACTTCTCTTTTAACATGGTATCCCCATCAGCTCCTGCCAGCTTCTCATCTTTGGGCTTTTATTGTTGAAAGTCATTGATACGATGCTTTCTTCTGTAACTTCCCAAATCTAGGGGCAAAGATTATATTCTCAAACCTCTCTCCGCCTCTCAGGTAGAGTGGTAGCCAGTGCCAGTCTGCATGGTTCTGCAGATCAGCCAGCTCTAGACAGAGGCAATAAGTCAGTCCCTGTGGACAGATAAACCCATTCTTCTTGCGTTAGACTCCTGAATCCTCCCCTCACTTGTCTTAAGATGGATGGGAAACATCACTGCCTTTTTGCCACGGAGAAAGGATGGTTTATCCTAGCGTCTGCATCAGGGAATTGGCAGTGCTGGTGATTCTTGGAAACCCTCCTCACTTTTGAACTTTTCATTCTTTTTTTCTTATAACCTGAAAGTGGGTGATGGGCTAAGAATCAGAGAACTATCCTGTGCACCTTCTGGATCACTAACAATTCTCATGAAAATAAATGGGCCTTTACTACTCACAGTCTTCAGCTTCGAGACCAGAAATTCACCTGCAATAACAAAAGTCCTATAAGTCATCCTGGTTCAATTAAATGATAAAGAAGCATAATAAACAGATACAGTCTTCCAACCCACTCTTCTATCTCCCAGTTTTATTTGCTATAGAAATGATTTTAAATGTTTCCATTGTTAATTATTTTGATTTTCCCTGTACCTTAAATAATACTCTTGTCTTTCTTAAATATAAAAATAGGCATTGTCCTTCACTATGAAAAATGCTGATTTTTAAACATATACTATGTCATGTTTATTCCTACTTCAGTCTTCACATTGTTCATACTTTCTATGTTAGTTTTTAGTTGGTTATCTTTGCAGTTAATTTTCCTCTTTGCTTTTTTGTTTCACTAAATGTAAGCAGTACTTTTTATTCCCTAATACATAACATGTAGATATTAATGATGTTCCTTACATTTATTTTAACTCTCCCTTGCTAACTTCTATCTTGATGAGTATGATTTTACCTTTTATTTTTATTTTTTTAAATATTATCTTTATTAGTTTCAGGTATACAGCATAGTGGTTAGACAATCATATACTTAACAAATTGTCTCCCTAATATTTTCAATACTCAACTGGCACCACACATAGTTATTGACTATATTCCCTATGCTGTACTTTACATCCTCATGATTATTTTGTAACTGCCAATTTGTACTTCGTAATCCCTTTATGTCATAAAAGTATTTTTATATCATAATTTGCTTTAAATTTATAAATAAACTATTTTTCTATTAGCTGCAATGTAAATAATAAAGAATAATTACCTTGTTATGGTTATAATACTGATTATGGCAGATCCAATAAGTATGCTGAGATTAATTCTCTTCTCTGCAGGTCCAAAACCAGATTCCCTGTAGCGCTCTGACAAAAAATGTTCAGGTGTCAAATTGATTTTCATGTTCTATATTCTATGGTGGGAGAATTTGCTATGCACTGAATGTCTTTGTGTTCCTTTCAATTCCCAAATCTTCAGAGTCAGGGATATGGAACCAGAGCCTACCAATGAATGTCAGTGGTCTCTTTTCTAGACCAACACTAATGCATTATCTAATCTCTAGCACATTCTTCTCCTGTTGCAGAGGTCTGCATCCCATGTTCCAGATGATATAATGATGAGATATAAGAAACCAAATCCCCGAGTCAGCATTTGCAAGGCAGCCACACTCTAGAACTTCTGGGGCCCAGGATAAACCTGACTGATGAAATATATACCTCTGTTTGTTAGGCCAATGAGATGTCAGTTGTGCCTCAACTGCAGCATACTTTAGCCTAGCCTGAATGATTAGGCACTATAACATTTTTTCTAAATGATGATTTTAATTTGCTTTTTACTTTGACTTGGTATTATTTTACAACTGCTGTTTCTTTTTTTTAAATGTATTTTATTGATTTCAGAGAGGAAGGGAGAGGGAGAGAGAGATAGAAACATCAATGATGAGAGAGAATCATTGATTGGCTGCCTCCCACATGCCTCCTACTGGGGATCAAGCCCGCAACCCGGGCATATGCTCTTGACTGGAATCCAACCCGGGACCCTTCAGTCCACAGGCTGATGCTCTATCCACTGAGCCAAACCAGCTAGTGCTGCAACTGCTGTTTCTTTTGAGGTTTTTGATGTTGTTTTCTCTTGATGAACTAGCTATAATATAAGCTTTCAAAATGAACCGGTGTCATTCTTTTTAATATTTATAATTGTTTTTTTTTCTAGTAGTATTCTCCCAAGGAACTTCCAGGGTTCTGCTTCAATCTGTACAGGTTTCTTCTCAATGTACTACAGATCTATCATACCAAGATCTCCCTTCATATGCTCAGAAATTAGAGTATCCTAACATTTGTAACTTCTTCTCTTTTATTCTCCTCTTCCTTTACTCAACATTACCTTAATTAATATACTTTAGAAAGGGTACAAACAATGTAACATTTCTGATTGTCTATATAAATGAAAAATATACTTATTTTTATTGATAATTAGCAGATGTCTTTTTGAATTGTTAATTTGCAGAGTGCATACTTCTGTGATCAAAATAATTTTCTCATACTTTAATTCATTTTCTCTTTTCCTCTTACATACATTGATTTTACTAAGAAAAATGAATGCTAATGTGATTTGTTTCTAACTGACCTGCTTTTCCTTTTCTTTCTGTAAGATAAAGGCTCTTTCTTACCTCCTTGAAATCTCATTGAAGCAATTGAGTGAAGCTGCTAGATTTGCTTTGTTGTTTTGTTTTTCTTATTCTATAGGACTGCATGAGTACTTTTATGGAGAAGATTCTCATCTTCATTACATATCATTCTTTTTTGCAAAATTACTGTCACTTAAAACTCAGCTATTTATGCTTTACATTAATATTTTTAATTTCTAAGAACTGTTTCTCACCCTCTCATTTTTTTTCCTGTTAATGTTTTACTGGTTTGGGGGAGACAATATATCTTTAAATATAATTAGTTTTTAAACTTGTCAAAAATAATGTTTGTTTTTCTCTTAAATATTACTTTTTTTTATTATTGAATGAGAGACTATGCTGATTGCTATAGCTAGTTCTTATAGATCTCCTTTGTTGCTCTGTGTTCGTGTGTTTTCTCACAGTGGATCTCTGACTAAAGAGAAGGCTGACCAAAGCTGCTGTGCTTGTGGGTGAGATCATTGAATTTCTGGCTCTTCTTTGGGGTGTGTTGATGGGGAAATGGCCTTTGGGTCCCTGGGGACCTTTTCTTCTGGAGCGATTACTTTTGCCAGAAAACCCAGCTAGTTCTCTCTTCACAGTTAAATTATTTTCCCACTTTCGACAGGGTTAAAGCAAATGCTCGGGGCCACACTCAAGTGTTGAAGAGGGGAGGGGGTGGGGACAGACTGATAGAACTATTCTCAAAACTTCTCAAAAGGTAGTTTTCGGTTCTAACATGTGGCTATTTCATAGCTGACCAATGTGTCCATTTTTCAATCTGGCTTTATAGCTGCTTTTCATTTTGCCATTTTATATGGAAAAGCAGAGTCCACCTGAGTTCTCAGTAATGTTGGCCGACCTACACTGCAGCCCCTTCTTGTGCATAAAATCATCTCTCATGCTCTTGTCTGTCAACCAACAAGCTCTCGCTCTCATATGTCTCTGAATTTCATGAGTGTGGAAATCGCTCATCTGGTGTAATGCCTCTTATTCATGTCCCTGCTCGGATACATTGGTTCTCTTTTTTAGTTCTATGCTCTCAAATCAGTGGATTCTTGGAATGGAGAATAACAACGTTCTTGTGCTCAGGTCTCTCTCCTGGTCTCATCCTTCTCTGCCCCACATTCCCTAGAGAGGGGAGAAAGTGCTGGCTTCCTCCTTGCTCAAAACCACATTCACATCCAAAAACTAACAGACTTGAGTAACATTCCAGAAATGTTCTTTATGCAAGGTCAGCCAAACTACTTTTCTGATCACACCCTTTCATTTTCCCACTTCTCTGTTATATTTGATACTTTGTTCGGAAGTGACTGCTCTTTATTATGCTTACTTGTAAATCCCTGCATATCTTTCCTTCCGTCTTTATCTAACTTCAATTTTAGAGCTATTAACCTTGAACCATAAGCTTGTCAGTGTTTGAATCTTTCCTGCTCTTCTGTCCCTGACCTCATATTGTTTCCTCATGCAGACCTGGGAGTAACACTACATCAATCAATGTTTGTCTTCCTGTGCTCACACAGGGGCCACCGAGTGATACTCAACACGCATGTATACAGTAAGATAAAGGCATCTCTACAAATTTGGAGCCTCTTATTGTGGCTGGCTGCTCAGTGAGAAAGGGCCACTAATCTCATTATTTTGATTTATCTGTCTCCTTTTCTAAACAGTAACAATGTCCATATTTTCTACTCTCTTAAAATATTCTAAGCAAAAACTTGATTCTTCACTCTCAGCAGATAACTTCATCCCCTAAGTAATGAGAAAATAGGATTTTCTCATTTTCTTACTACCAAACAACATAAACAATCTCCATATAACCTTTTTTGTTTCTTTCCAGTTATTAGAAAAAAAGATAGATGGTTTAAATTGTGGTAAGAAACATTCTTCAAGACTTAGTTGCTTAAAACAATAAAGGGAACTTACACTACTTTCTCCATGTCCTTTTTACCCCGACACAATTCTTAAGTGTGATTGTTTATTTGCTACCTCAGGCACATAGCTGTTTTTTTTTTTTTTTGCTTTCTGATTTTTCTTTCTTGCAGTTTAAAAGCAGCTACCTTACGGCATGTGAAATAATAGGTTTTGTGAAGAAATTTGAACTTAATATTTTAACCAACTCAAAAATCTTGATGGGATTTGTGTTTAGTTCAAGACCTTTACCATTTCATTTCTTGCTAGTTGAATTCTAGAAAAGGTCCACTTTCCAAACAAAAATTTTAGCCTATCTCTATCTCATTACAGTTCTGCTAACAAATGTTTTACCTTAGCCCGTCTCTTTCTATAATTAATAGGAAGCAATTAATATATACAAGCATTTTCCCTATAGCCACACACGTAGCAGGCATTTGGTCTCTGACGTTATCATAGATGTTATACAACATATCTTACATGGCATAGCAGTGCTCTTTAAACATCCCATCCTCTTATACATTGTCCTTTGGGAACTATGCCCTGACTTCCAACCAAGGCCCTATACCTTCATGTTTTATTAAGAATGAAACTCATTTCTAAGTAGCACATCATCTATTGGTTATTTTAATATATCCTGCAGTAACAAATTCTCAAATTGCAGTTTCTCAAAAATATAAAAGTATATTGCTGACTCACCTAGGAGTCCAATATGGATGTTCCTGTTTGGTAGTAGGAGGACTCTGCTCACAGTTTGGACTCTGGGGCTGTTGCAGTCTTCCAGGAGGATTTTCCTATGTTGCCCAGCGCCCTTTATCTCAGACATCTATGAGGAAGTGTATAGGGAAGGTTTTCTGTATTGGCTTAAAGGTTGCCCACACAGATGAGACTAACATTGTCCTGGCTTAGGAATTAGTCACAAGGTCCAGATAACCTGAAGGCAAACCAGGAAATATTGTCTGTGTCTGCACATCTGCTTCCCCGGAATCTTTCCCCCCTTGTCCTGTTTTTACAGGACAGCTAACCTTTTGTTGAAACACAGTGGTAAAGCTTCGGCATATAATATTTCTTGGTAATAGTGATATTAGGTAATAAATATATTTGGTAAATTATTCCGTATATGGAGGAGGTCCCAAATTAGTAAACACTTCAAGTTTTTAGCACTGTGACAGCATTTCAATCAAGCCTTTGTGTCAAGCCTACCAGAGCAGCTGATAAATCTGTGGATCAGGGATGCATTGTGTCCAAAACCAATGCTGGAGACTGGTTCCTGGATTGCCTGGGAGCCCAGTGCCAGCCTGCAGGAATCCAAGCAGTAGAACAAAATTGTTCTTGTGGGAATGGTGTCCCTTAACTATAGCTAGGCAGTCTGACCCAAAGTTACATTCACCCAAAGGCATTGGTTTTTCCTCACTCACTTGTAAACACTCCCACCCTAAATTGGGGAATAAAATAAATATAATACTAATTATGTCCAAGGTAAACACAAAAATGAAAGTTTTTAACTTTGTCAATTACTATGGAAGAAAATGACAAGTGAAATTAATTAATTTATTCATTTATTGTAGCTAGCGTGGAAACTCCTATACTTTCTTTTTTCATTTATGCTGCATTTAAAAATTAAAGTTATTTTAAAATATTATAATATACACCCACATAATATAATATAGAGAAAATACAGAAAAATAGAGACAGAAAAATTAAAGTCATCTCTACATCTCCTATCAAAAGGCAATCGATATTAGTATTTTTGTCTATATTATCGAAAAAAATTTATATAAAACTTTTTATGTGGTTGGGATCATGTCATATATAGGAAGTCCATATATTTAATAATTGTTCCTTTGGTAAATTGTCAACATTGTCCTAAGTATACCTAAACAAGATAGCTTGGGGAAAAAACATGGTACTAATTAAACAATCAATAGTTTTGAGAATAAATGATAGTATTTTATAGTGATATTAAAATGTATTATAGAATCAGATCTGGCAGAACTTTGCGAGTTTGCTAGGACTCAGCTTCTGCTACCACTGGGATCTGTGAACGATATAGCTTGTAGGGGAGATCTAGCCCACTGCCTGTCTTTATAGCACAAGCTTTATTTAAACCCAGCCACACCCATTCAATGATGTAATGCAGGGGTCCTCAAACTACGGCCCGCGGGCCACATGCAGCCCGCCGAAAACATTTATCCGGCCCGCCAGGTGTTTTTGCCACCGCTGCCTGTCCTGCTTAGCAGCCGACTCATCCCAGGCCCTCAGTGCGCATGTGTGGAATGTCTGATGGACAGTGAACTGGCCCCCTGTTTAAAAAGTTTGAGGACCTCTGATTAATGTCTATGACTGCTTTCATATTACAGTGAGAGAGCTGAGTAGTTGTGGCATGGGTGGTATGTTCCCAAAGCTGAAAATATTTACTATGTGCTCCCTTACAGAGGAAGTTTGCAGAAATCAGCCTTAGGAGCCTAGAGGATAAACCCTAGTAATTAAACAAGACTACTCAATAATACTTGTTGAATACATAGTCTTGAGTATTAGACATGGAAAGTGAAGTTTTCCAGGACTAAATAGAATTCAGATGCAGCCCAGGCAACTGACATTAGAGCCTGCTTAATTAACTGAATTCTAACTTGTAGTCAATGTTTGATTCCAGAATGCTTTCACTTCATTAATTGCCTTTACATAGTAGTCTATTTGAAGGAATCAAAGGCTTTTGTTCTTTTTTTTTTTTTGGTAGCTTCATTTTAATTCCTAAGATATCCTAGGATATTATTGTGGATGTAGCATGGTTATTATTAATATTACTTAGAACAGCTTATTTTAAGCTTTCACTTTAATGATCAATGACTTTTTCAAAGTCCACCAAAAAAAATGCTCTGGTATAATTCTTAAGATAGTGTATATGAAGTCAATGAGCCTTCACATTAGCTGTTTTTCTTCAGTGTATAAATCTGAATTGGTTTGAATTTATTTTCTATGAAGTATTTATTTCTACCTTATTGAAGAGCCTACACTATGCAGTAACTTTACCTACCATATCACTTCATAGTAATTTATGCATATTGGCATGATTATTTCAGTCACAAGAACATGCTATCTAGAAGTTTTCTGCTAATGCTTTTAAATGATAAAAATGCTAATGAAATTAAGCTCTCATATTCAGTTTATATAATTTAACTCCAGAATTATTTTAGTGTAGCTTAAACCAGAGAGATTTTGCAAATGTTTCAGATTTCTCATGCAAGCTCAATACATCCAAAATGCTATCTACTGTCAACTGACAAGCATCTTGTACAGTCGGGCTGTCAGAATACAAGTTCAAGAGAAAAACAAGGTAACAGAAGAAAACTCTTCTTCGTTTTGCAAATTTCAGCCCTACTGTTTTGACCTATTTCTACCTCAAATCTTTATGCTGAAGACTGACACCTTTGTAGTTTGTTTATTCTCATTCTGGAACTCCAGAATTCATATGTGGTAGATAGGATCATTGTATCTGACTCTCCAGTCATGGTTATAATGTAACTAGAGGCCCTCTGTCAATCCGGGACCCCTCGAGGAAGGTCAGACTGCTGGTTTTGGCCTGATCCCTGCAGGCCAAGCTGAGCGACTCCACCGGTGCATGAATCCATGCACCAGGCCTTTAGTATGCATATAAGATCTTTGGTTAATCTCTTCCTGCCCTGCCCCTTCCCTCTGAGATTCATCAGTCTGTTCCATGTTTCCATGCCTGTGCATTGAGCATCTGCCCCCTGGTGGTCAGTGCACGTCATAGCTACCAGTCAAATGGTGGAATGGTGGAACGGTCGAACTATCGCTTAGGCTTTTATAGATATAGATTATATACCACGCCCTTTGCTTTGTGAATTTGCAGTGCTTCCTAATATCATATTCAGAACAAATTGTTTTTGCCTCATTAAATGTGGGGTTTGTGATTTGCTTTTTCTAAGAGAATTTAAGAAGTAGAGGGGATAAATGGTGAAAGAAAACATAAATAAAATAAAAATAAAATAGAAAAAAAGAAACAATGCATATAGAGGCCTTCTTTTTTAAAATTTTATCTTTATTGTTAACATTATTACAAATGTGCCCATTTTTCAACATTGGAACACAGAGGCTTTCAGTGTGCATGAGTGTTTTGGTTTGGGCTTTTCAGAGCTTCCAATTTCTGGCTTGAAGGAAATTATGACAGAGGTAGCTACTCACTCTGGATCACAGACTGAAAACACGTGGAATGATCTAAACTAGTGTTTCTCCATCTTTATTATACTGACATTCTCTAAGAATACTTTTTAGACAGTTTTTTTTTTCTAATGGCTCCTCCCATGCATAAAATTTTATCACTATAGATATACTATTTTTTATTTTTATATTATGGCGCTTATCTGTGGAAGAATACAGATCATTGTAATATCTAAAATCACACACATACATCAAGAACCAATATTTACCCTATTGGGGTTCAATCACTTGTATTAACAATGCTTAATTTAAACTCAATCTTAGGCCAGAAGGCTTGCCTATCCAAGACTGATAAGATCAGTCACACTAGAGCTGTCACATAGCCCCAAGCTTGTGAATAATGCTTTATTAACCACAAAAATTTGGATTCGCTTGTTATGCTGCAATTTGGCAGATGTTACTAAATAATATATTATCCCTGTTACCTAAATATTCCTTTATTCAACAAATATTTGTTGGAAACCTGTGAGGTACCACATAATATTCATGACAGTGGATGCAAAAGTAGAGCTTATGGCTTAGAAGACAAATAATAGTGAAATAAATACAATCATAGCTAATATATTGCTCAGAGTTGAAAATTATAGCAAAATAGAAAATAGTTGAGGAAGAACTTTAAAACAGAGGCCTATTGAGTAAAGTGAAGAAGGGTTCTGATATTGGAAGAGAATTGTGGAGTGTGGGAAAATTATGTGTAAAATTTCTGCAAGTAGATTACTGTTCATTCAAATGAAGAGGAAATCTGTGCTAAATGAGCTAGGGGAGAATTAGGGACTTCTTTTATCCTGTAGCCATGACAAGCCATTGCAAAATGATTTTAAATATGGAGTTTACCTGTCATAATACATCAATATATGAACCTAAATCCCATGAATTTTCTGAATTTTTATAAGAAAAACTATGGTGTATAAGTATTTTCTTCTTATTCATTGAGCAGGTCCAAACCTTTAAGACATCTTCTCAAAAAGTTCTGTGACCCAGCTGAGATTGAAAGTTAATCAAGAGTTCTGTAGGAGAGTATCATATTCAATTTTTTGTGTTAGAGAGATAGGCTCTGGGCTATCTTGTATAAAATAAATGTAAAGGATTAAAAATTAAAACAGAGAGCTGAGTCAGCAGAGAGTGATCACCAAAGGAATGGAGACAATGACAGAAAATATGGAGACAATGACAGAAAATATGGAAGACAAGGCCAGGGAGTAAGTGGACCCTTTAGAGAAACATTTCAGAAGCAAGATGGATGGGACTTGGTAGCTTTACTATATCTGGGGATGTTGGGGTAATTTGGGGAGGATGAGTAGATAATTCCATGTTTCAGGTTTGGGAAATCGGAGGGATGGTTGTGGCATTGCTGTGGATAGGCAGAATTTGAGGCCAGGATGTTAATGGCATGTCTGGAGCAGAAGCCCACATTTAAATAGACTCAGGAGGAATCCCACCCAGCCCTATTCCTTTCCATATGAGCAACAGAAGCTCATGCACCTCAAGAATTGCATCTTGATGGACAAGGAAGGCACTGGGAGAATTAGATGTGCTTTACCACCAAGTGGAGCATTTCCCCTAATTAGCTCATTTGTATCCTATCTCAAGTTAAGTGAGCACTTGTATCTCTGTGCATCTCACATCTACTGACCTGGAAGTTCCCACATCTTCCTGTCCCATCTGGTCTCTCAAAACCACATGACTTATAATAGCTGCTCTGTGAATGCCTTAGACTTCTTACATCGCTTACTATATACCATGCAGCTTCTGAACTGTCCATTTATTTTTCAGTTCCCTCTGCTTGGTATGTGACTAAACATATTTAACTTTTATACTAATCCTCTGAAAATCTAATTTGACATTGTCAGGCTTGGCTATGAACCTCACCCTGTCCATTAATCATAAATTGTTGATACTTTTATGGCAGAATTGAAAATGCTATATGGTTAATTTTCTATTTGTCTGCTAGCCTCTCTAAACTGTGGTAATCTTAAATGTAGACACCTTGTCTGATCTACTTGTTTTTGCATCTCTAGTACACACTATACTGCCTGGGAAATAGGTATTTCCTATTTGTCTTGTTAAGTGAATGAAAAGATGAATTGCTATTAATAAAATGGCCTAATATAGCTTTCCCATCACATTCACTTGAAATTCTTTGCAAATCCCACCTTCTTGAAATATCTTCCCTGTTTCAGTCTATTCAAGATGCTATAACAAAATACAGCAAACTGGATAACTTTCAAACAACAGGAATTTGCCCTTGCTGAAAGTTCACTGGTTTGATTTCTGGTCAGGGCATATATGGTGGGTTCGATCCCCAGTTGGGGTACATGTGGGAGACAACTGATTGATGTATCTCTCTTCATTCCCTCTCCCTCTCTCAAATCAATAAAATATATATTTAAAAAATTAAACCCCTTTCAAAAACAAACAAACACAAAAATTCAGGAATTATTTTCTCACAGTTCTGAAAGCCCAAGGTCCAAGACCAGGGTGCCAGCATGATCAAGTTTGGGCTCTCTTCTAGTCAAAGACTTGTTACACTTTCCTCACATGGTGGGAGAAGATAGCAAGCTCCCCAGGGCCTCTTCTATAAAGACATTAATCCCATGCCTGAGGGCCTATTCATCTCCTAAAGGCTCCATCTACTAATCCCACCACCTTTCTCGGGTAGGATGTCAACATATAAATTTTACATGGACACAAACATTCAAATCATAGGTGTCCTTGTTAAAACAAAATTTTCCTGAACTATAATCTTATAGCAAATTTGGACTCTATACTACGAATTATTACAATCTAACCTTATACTAAGGCTTATGACAGTCTGACTTGTTTAACAATATATATTTAATCTTTTTACTCATCCAGAATGCAAATTAAAATCATTTTTATTCACTTCTCCACAATGCTTGGCATATAGCTCTGCATATTGTACATATGCAATAATCAAAGCTCAATATACAGAAATACGTAATTTTCATGTGAAAATCAATAATACATTGCATTTATATTGTAAATTATTCATAACATTATTTTGGCTAACTCTATTTGACTTGCGAAGCCTCTGTTATGACTTTGAATAAACTTTGATTTATTTACTACTAATAATCTGATTCCTGCCCTGTCATTGGTAATGTCTCCATTTTCATATTAAATTGAAGTTCTGTTGCAGTGTATTTTTATGATAGAAACTGGGGATCAAGCTAATGCTTTTGCTATTTCGAATGTGCTGGTTATCACAACTGCTCCCAGTATTTTCATCTGCAACACATTTGTCACAGAAGATTTTGTTCCGATACCTATAATAAGAAAATCTTAATAGAAGGCAAGGGACATGCGAAACATTCTCTTAGCAGTGAACTCCAATCATCCTAAACTTTGCTGAGATAGTTTAACTAATTGGTGCATTTCTCTAAAGACTATCTTTTTCAGTTCTTTATGTAGAATTCTCCCCTCTCTCTTTGGTACCTAAGTCCACATTTTCATGCATTACTTAAATTTGGTACTTTGAAAACAAGTGAATTTCTCACAGTAGGAAGCTGCGTTTTCACTGAGTAAAGGATCTATTCTGTAACATAAGCTTTGTGAAAACACATAACTCTACAAAACATTTAATGAATAAAACATGAAGCTCTCAGAGAACAGTGCATTGTCCTTTAGCTGGGGATTTCAATACTTTTGTTTAGAAGAGACTGCCTTTTTTTTAACCTTTTCGGAAGACTCAGTTCTGCAAATTTGTCTCCTCTCTCTATCCTTTTTCATGTCATTTCAACCACTGGTTTATTTGATGGCATTTTATTGTCATTCAGTAGATCATGAATGTAGTTATTGCTGTATTTTCAAACTATAGGGGGACGAAGGGTCTTACTGACATCCACTGAAATTCCTAGTAGTCACAGAAAAGTGTGCTTTCTTAGGGACTTCCTGAGCATGATTTTGTGACCTACGCAATATACCTAGTGACAAATCTCTGCCTTCTTGTTAGTTGCTGTTCACAGTTAAAAAGGTTAAAAACTGAAAACCATATTTTTGGCATTCTATTACAAGAGCCTATCATTCCAGATGCTGATTAAACTCTTAAGAGGAGATAAAGGACCCTGGCGTTAATGTGTGTTCCTGCACAAAATCTCCCTGGGCTCATCAACTCTGACAGTTTTACTAGGCTCCATTAACCATTAGTTAAATTAGCCATAACTTTTTAACATTATCGGCTAATTGCTTTGTGATTCTGAGGTAACTGCAGAGTACACTAAAACTTCCTACTCGTACAATAGGATTTCACTTCACAGTGTGATATCACACTATTTAAATCCTGATCAGAGACTGGCTTTCAGAAAGGCAACAGAATTTCTTTGCAGAATGAGAGCAAGAACTGGAGAATTTAGTAAAACAATTCACTGTTTGCTTTATTTGTACATGCAAATATTAATCTTAAAGGTTACTGACATCCTGAAAAGCATTTGTTTGAAAGCATTTTATGATTACCTGAAGGAAAATAGCTATTAGTGAGGGATAATTTTTCTTTGTATTGCTATTGAATTTAATTACCTCCATTTGAAATTTGCCTGTCATTTGAAACTCTACATGGAATGAATAATTGAGCAAGAAATTAAACTCTTGTGAGTACAAGAAGATAAATTATACCCACCTTTTTTCATTCATGTGTTTCTTTACTCATTTGTTCTAGAAATAATCATTAAAGGTACATAATACTAAAAATATTATTTTGGACCCTTTAGTTGTATTTATCTTGGAGAACATGGTACTATAAATATAACTATATTTTAACTATTTGAGAAAATGTGTACTTCCTACTGTGTATCTGCTAGATAAATTAGAATATAAATATTCAAATGGAAAATAAATATAATTATATCTTTTAGGTTTTAATTGTATTGTTTCTTAATGATTTTCCAGCCAAATAAATTTATTGGTTTTTCCATTATACATTTAACAAATATTTATTTACTTTTCAAATTTATTGAGATATAAGTGAAAGGAGTTTTAGGGATAAGATAGGCAGGTTTAGGGAGTCTTAGGAATAAAGACGGTCCATGGGGAAGGAATGCATAGGTGAGGGCTTGGAGCCACCAGAAGGCATACATTCACAGAGAATAGAAAAGTGCCACAGGGTAAGGGGAGAGGAAGACATATGTTCACAGGAGATAAGGAAAAGCCACAGAGTATGGGAAAAAGGAAACAAACTTTCACAGAGGATAGAGAAATGCTGACAAATGGGGGAAAGAGGAAAACAGATTTTCACAGGAGATAGAGCAATGTTACAAGATAAGGGGGAGAGGAAGAGAGGAGCACCACGTGGACTTGGGCCTTTGAAACTGATGCCATGGAACAAAATAACCAATGAGGAGAGCATGGGAGCCCTAAAGTAATGAAAGGTCCAATTAGAAAGGGTCAAGTTCATACAAAGAACTGTAGCATATATAAACTGAAGACAAAGGGACACCAAGCAGGATTTTTTTTTTTATTTTTCCCATTAGAGAGAAAGAGAGAGCAGGCTTTTCCCATCTGAGGACCCCTTCTGCAGGTGGGCCCCTTTGGGGACACCCCTGCCCAGATGGAGTTTGTATATGCTTCCAATAAACTTCTACATTTTTACTAAAGAAACCTGTTAGTCCATGAGTTTATTCAAACTTCGTCAGACGAAAACCCACGAGAAGACATCTGTACCCTGAACCCCACCTTTCATAAGTGATATACAATCTTGTTTAAGATATACAATACCATGATTTGACACATGTATACATTGTGCAATTATCACCATAATAGGATAGTGAACACATCCATCACCTCACGAAGTTACCTTTTTGTGTGTGTGTGGAGAGAACTTTTAAGATCTATTCTCTTAGCAACTTTCAAGTGTATAGTGCAGCATTGTTAACTATAGTCACCATGCTGTAAATTACATCCCCAGAACTTATGCATCTTATTACTGGAACTTTGTATCATTTGACCAACAATTCCCAAACCACCCAGTCGCTGGGAACCACCAGTATACTCTCTGTTTTTATAAATTTGATCTTTATTTAGATTCTATGTGTAAGTGAGAGATCATGGATAACTACAAATGTTTTTTTTTTTAAATCTTTATTGTTCAGATTATTACATTTGTTTCTCTTTTTTCCCCCCATAACTCCCCTCCTTCCAGCTCCCACCCCACCCTCCGCCCTCACTCCCCACCCACTGTCCTCATCCATAGGTGCACAATTTTTGTCCAGTCTCTTCCCGCATCTCCCACACCCCTTTTCCCCCCAAGAGTAGTCAGTCCATTCCCTTTCTATGTCTCTGATTCTATTATAATCACCAGTTCATTCTGTACATCAGGTTATTTATTCACTTGATTCTTAGATTCATTTGTTGATAGATGCATATTTGTTGTTCATAATTTGTATCTTTACCTTTTTCTTCTTCTTCCTCTTCTTAAAGGATACCTTTCAGCATTTCATATAATACTGGTTTGGTGGTGATGAACTCCTTTAACTTTTCCTTATCTGTGAAGCTCTTTATCTGACCTTCAATTCTGAATGATAGCTTTGCTGGATAAAGTAATCTTGGTTGTAGGTTCTTGGTATTCAGCACTTTGAATATTTCTTGCCATTCCCTTCTGGCCTGCAAAGTTTCTGTTGAGAAATCAGCTGACAGTCGTATGGGTATTCCCTTGTAGGTAATTGAGTCTCTTTCTCTTGCTGCTTTTAAGATTCTCTCTTTGTCTTTTGCTCTTGGCATTTTAATGATGATGTGTCTTGGTGTGGTCCTCTTTGGATTCCTTTTGTTTGGGGTTCTCTTCGCTTCTTGGACCTGTAAGTCCATTTCTTTCACCAGGTGGGGGAAGTTTTCTGCCATTATTTCTTCAAATAGGTTTTCAATATCTTGCTGTCTCTCATCTTCTGGCACCCCTATTATTCTGATGTTTGTACGCTTGAAGCTGTCCCAGAGGCTCCTTACACTATCTTCACACTTTCGGATTCTTTTTTCATTTTGCTCTTCCAGTTGGGTGTTTTTTGCCGAATCTTTGGTTTGATTCTTGTGCTCCTCTGGTCTGCTATTGGGTATAATATTCTTTATTTCAGTCCGTGTATGCTTACTTTCTAATTTCTTTATCGTAGCATCGAGGGTCTCATTAGTTTTCGTGAGGCTCTGCTCAAATTTATAGCAAGCCCTCAAAATTGCGATTCTTAGCTCCATATCCTCCATTTCTGTCATGTTTTTTTGTCTCTGCATCTTTTATGCTTTCTTGGTGCACCCCCTTGTGGTCTTTGTGCGCAGTCTTGTTCTAGCTAAGCCTTAATTGTTGTAGTTAACACTAGAGGGATTTGACCACCAGGCCGACTGGCAGTAGGAATCAGCTGTGTGGAAAAGGTCTGTCCTCTGGGGAGGCGCTAATCCAGCCTTTGCCTGAGGCAATCGGCAAATGGCTGTGCGCAGGGCTTGGGCGGGGCGGGATCAACAGGGCGGGGGGAGGGAGCAGCTATGGCCGCTCTCAGTCCGTCCCCAGGGGCTCTGCCTCTCTGTCCCAGCAACCGCTGCAAACCTCAGAGGGACCGTAGCCAGACAGTCCCGCTTCTCCCGTTTGAGTCTGGGTCCCTAGAGACTCGCCCGGATCTGTAGCCCAGAGTCTGAGACTCACTCCTGATTGAAAACGACAACCGCGCCCTCAGCCACCAGCCCGCTTTGCGCGCGCACCACCGCACCACCGTACCTTTAAATTTTCCACACTGCGCCTCCTCTGAGCCTGGGAATGCTGTTGTTTTTCCTTCTAGTTGAAGAGTCTCTCCTCAGCCAGCCTTCCTGTGGTTCTGGTTGATGTCCGTTCCGTCTTTTAGTTATATTTTTGAAGTGGTTGTTTACGGCGGCAGTCTCCGGTGTTTACCTATGCCGCCATCTTCGATTCTCCTACACTAATCCTCCTACAAATGTTTATTGATTATCTGTTACATGACAGAGACAATTCCAAGAATTGGAAATAAACGGCAGTGAATAAAACAAGTTTTTGGCCTCACAAAAAAATGGGCCAAAAAATGAATATACACATGAATAAATTTCTACTCAGATACTGGTGCTATGAAGGAAAATAAAGGGTGGGAAGTAGAATAGTGACTGCTAGTGAGGTTTTTGAGGAGAGGTATATTTTGAAGGATGGTAGGGAAGGACTCTCTCATAGGTTATATTTGAGTGGAAACCTGCCTAAGACATAAAAGGAAGGGTGCCTTGTGGGTAATTAAGGAAAGAAATTCCCAAGCTGAAAGTGGCCTGCAGCCTGAGCTTCTGGGTGGCTTAAAAAATAAAATAAAATCAAGGGTATTGATTGAGCAGAGTGATCAAATGAGTGAGAAGAAATCAGTAAAATATGTGGTAAGGGGCTGGAGAAAGGCAGGTGGAGAGAGGCAGGATGTGTAGGTACACAAAAAATACCTTTTGCTTTTTTAGAGGTGAGATGTGAAGATCCCAAGGGATGTTTTAAAAAAATTAAATGTTAAAATTTGATTTACAGAAGAGTTGTTAAGACAGAATTGAGTATCTCCAGATACCATGTTCCAGTTTTCTTTTTTTACTATTATTATTTAAGACCTTTATTAGCAGGAGCTTGCAGTTTGTTGACTTTTTTTAGGGAAAAAATCAAGTTGCAAACTTTTATTACAAATTAAAAATGAGGTTCTTAAAAATCTCAATTTGACCAGATATGAAACAATTTAAAAATCTTCACAGGTGTATTGAGAAAAACCAGGCTTTTTTTTTTCTTGAAAAAACACATTTGTCATTACCAAAAAGAGACGTCTTTAGATAAAAATAAAACCCCGTGCTGCATAGATAATGCAGATAGTTCTGGTTATCTGGTCAACGGGCGAAAAGCAAGCACTTAAGGTCTTCAGCTCCAATCTTTTGTTCATTTTTTATTGCTGGAATTTCATATTTCTTCTTGTTGGATGACTAAACGGGATGAAGGTAAAGATGGTAAGCCGGCATTTTTTACTCAGCCCTGCCCTGCTCAGCCTCGGGAGCGGACGAATTCTCAGCTGGTGGATCGGCTGCTTTTTCCTCTTTGCCATCTTCTGGTTGAGGGTTTTCCGGGCGTCTGTGTCTGTAGTTGAAGTTGCGGCAGTACTGACCTTGAGGTGGCTGCTGACCTTGGGTCTCATCTCCTTGATTTTCCTTATCTCCTTCACTGCCGTCCTCTCTAGGCTGTCTTTGGCGAGGAGGGCCCCTGCGGAATCGTGGTCTGTGCCCCGATACATATTCTGGCTCCCTGGTCTGCCTTGCTCTCCTGCACCCTGGTTGTCAGCACCTCCATCACTTCTCCCTGCTCAGGAGGGTTGGGACACTGTGGTCCACGCCCAGAGGTCTCTGCGTAGTAAGGTGGGAACCGATGCCTGCGATAGGGCCGGTGCTGTGGGCCTAGCCTTCGGGGCACTCTGATCCCTCATTCCTCCCCCCACTCTCACTGTTCTGGGAATCCTGCTGGTAATTGCCTGGAGGACCCCCACGATGTGGAGAGCGTCTATAATGGTTACCTCTGCTGCATAGTCACTGCCTTGCACTGGAACTCCTGGGGTTCTTCTTCTTTATGGCAGCCTGGTGTACAGATACATCTTCCTTGGTTGTCATTCCTGTTGGTGAAGCCATATCCGTTTCTTACATTGCACCATTTTACTGTTCCCCAAACCTTCGTTGGGAGGACCTTCTTGTCCCCGCAGCAGGTGCCATCAATGTGAGGCCACCCCGACAGCCGCTCCCTGAGCCGCTGCTGGTAGTGCCTGGCTTGGTGTCAGCAGCGCTGGGG